>NC_042493.1:125410940-125427836 GCF_005508785.2 Acyrthosiphon pisum
CTTTTGTTTTTCACGTCACTTTTGAAAACTACTGGGAAATTTTTACTTTTGACCCACCAAAGTACCAACTAGATTCACTTTCCAATCATAAAAGTTACTGTTGAAGAAAATCGAAGCAGTTTTACTGTCCTAAAAGGTGATGACAGACACAAAAAAAAATAAAAAAAAATAAATAAAAAAAAAAACACACATCATTGTAAAATCAATACATTCATCGTTCCACTCAGAATCTAAAAAACTGTGACTAAGGATTTTTAATATTTTTCATCTGCCTTTGAAACAATATACTTGGAGCCTTCTATTAAATTTTCAAGCTTTTTTAATCAACAAATAAAATTTTATTGATATTTTTAGAAAAAAAACTAAAAAAAAATGAAAACTGACAATGTCCGTAAAGAGTTCAAAATAAGTCAAAATATATTGAAAATGTTATGGTGTATAGAAAATGCTAATATAAACATTCAGTCAACATTTCATGTATCTACGGTCATTTTTTTTAAAGTTACACCAAAAACCAAATTCAATTTTGTGAAAAATCGATTTTGCGTAAAAATTCCCGTTTTTCCTTAATTTTTCTTTGGTTTTTCTTGGTGCTTTTGAAAATTACCGGGAATTTTAAATTTTGACCTCCCCAATGCACCAACGATATTCACTTTCCAATCGAACAAGATACTGAAGTTGAAAATCGAAGCATTATTTCGACTATACTTATCGTGTGCACAGACACAAAAAAAAATTAAAAAATTAAAAAATTAAAAATTAAAAAAAAACACACATCATTGTAAAATCAATACATTCATCGTTCCACTCAGAATCTAAAATACAAATATGAAACTTTTTTCTTTGACAACAAATGAAAATAGGTATATAATTATATTATTAATTCAGTTTAGTTTAAAACTTTATACCTAATTTAGTGTGTGTATTTAATATGTAGAATTATTTTAAAGAAGAAACATTGTTTGTTCGTTTGTTCAGGGTAATCTCTGGAACTACTTAACTGATTTTAAAAACAATTTTACCATCAGAAAGCTACACTATCCCAAGGATCTAAAGGCTATATTTTATCTCGATAAGGGGCTCTTCATTTTTCTATTACAAATTTGAGAATTTTTCATAGGATTAATAGAAATAACAATAATAAGGTTGATATTGATTACAATAGTTAAAATAGTTATTAAGATTATGATTATTATGATTATATAATTTCAGACCTGCATTTTATGGCCTTATGGGACTGTGCTAAAAATCTTTAATGGAGATTAAGATAGGATATATCCGCGAGAATTTTGTCGCGAGTAGTATTAAACATCACTACGCTGGATATTAAATGACGAATTGAACATACATTTTGAATCATAAAGAATTGGTATTTTTAACGGGATATGAAGTACACGGATGAGCTAGTTCAAAATACATTATTAATGGGTGATGATCATTTGGGTGAGTGATCATATATGGACTTTGATGCTAACTATATTATTAACTATATTAAATTATTACTATAACAATATAATTTAAAAGGTCAGTCTAAAAAAAATTGAACTTTTTAGTCATATCTCGAACCGAACACGAACCGAAAAATTTAGTGTGATGTCGGACTTGAACCGAACGTTATTCGTTTGATACCAAACTGAACCCAAACTGATATGAATTAAATGTCGAATCAAACTTTTTATTTTTTCGTCAAACCTAAATAACAAGTTTAATACTATTTAAGTTTTAATTGTATTTGAGTCTTATCGGTTATAACTTAAATCAGTTGATTGCTACATCATATATGAAGAATAGTGAACAACTATAAAATTTTAGTGGGTGTATTTTTCGTCGAAAAATAGACAATAAACATAATTTAAACTTAAAAATGAACATCAGAAAAAAGTTTTGTTCAGAACGTTTGACTTGTTTAAAATTTTCTGGAGTTCGGAATAATTATAAAATTTTTAACTGCCCACCTTCAAACCAATATCTTTTTAAAATTAGAGACTTAGAATCCATTAAGAACAAAAATCACTTAATAAAACTTGTAAATAATTATAACCCAGACAGCATTTTGTAATGATAATATTATAATAGTATTACAATAACGTTATACCAATATTATTCGTGATTATAATGTTATAATAATATTATTAAACAAAAAATTGCTATCTGGGAATTATGCAAGTAAATATTATAATAGATAGGCCCACTGATCTAGGATATATAACATAACTAATAAATTTCTTCTTAGTTTTAAACAATATTTTAAAATTAATTGGTAGATACTACAGATTACAGTCCATGCCGTAACTAGAACAAACAATTCGGGAGTGTCTAAAATGTTTTTATATAGGTTAAATATTATTATACCAGACTCTCATCACTTTTACCCTCAAAATACAAAAAATCTCTTTTGGGTTATTGGTTAACACTACTAGGGTTATTGGTTTACGATATTCGCAACAGTAATATATACATTAACAGTATGAGATTAAATATAACAATGTGAATCTTACAATATAAAATATGTTAGAACATAATATACAAGAGAGAAAAAATAAAAAAAATGAACAAAGAATTTAGAATTTTCGGCAACTAAACAGCTGACATGTACCTGCGTTCACCAAAATAACGATAAATTCACCTAATCCACCTTAGCCTAAATAATTTTTTTTAAATTACATCAAAAGAACCATATGGTACCTGACACTACAACAATAGCAATCACGTTGAGCACCCCTACATACAAAACTCAATGAAATAAAACTTTCAATAAACCCATGACCTACATACCTTACAAAAATACGTCACAATGTCATATTCGATAGACTAAGAATAGGACACACTTCGCTAACACAGCTATCTTATGAGACGAAAAATACCGGATCAATGCTCAACTTATGGGGAAGCTTTAACAGTCAAATTCAAATATGACATACTTTACTGTCGCAACTATGCACCTACCAGAACTGTTTTAGATATAAGTGAACACTTATACGAAACACTAGGGCCTGTCCCAGAAAACATCAACAAAATCCTAAAATTCTTACTAAATTAAAAAATCTTTGTTCTCGTTATTACTGCTTTTACAAAAATATAAAATTATTCTTAATACAATTATAGTTAATAAACAATATACACTTCTAAAATGTTTGTACTTTTAAAAAATTTCTGGGGGAGGGTCCGGAATCCTGGATCATCCTCTCCCTAAAATACGCCTTTGACTACAGTCAAAATAATTACTTTTAAAATATTTATAACAGTTTTTAATACGTATTGTGTTTCACTTAAAGGGGATCTCGCGCATCTAACCTAACCTATCGTTTTTTTTTCAGTAATATATATTATCTAAACGCGTTCCAATGCACTGACTTTTATACTCCGATAATAATTTTGAAAACATATTTGAACAAATTATTAAGTCTATTTTGAGAAATTTGAGTTTGAATAGTAAAAAGTGATGTAATACTTTTTTTTCATTGAAATTTCTAAAAATACGAGATTTTTTCAAAAGTATAAAAATTTAAAACTTGGCTTGAAGGATCCAAAGTTGAATTAACAAAAAAATAAAATCGGTTTTCAAAATTATAAAATTATTTTATGTGTAAAACTTATGTCAGTACGTTGGAACTTATTTAGGTCTGATTTACATACCAAATTCGAGAGTGCGAGTGCGTAACGCTTACCCCACTCGCCGTCGAAGGACTCAAAATTACTTCATAATAAATTCAAATAATATGTTTTCAAAATTATTATTGGAATAAAACTCAAGTCTACAGTGCGTATAGGAACGCATAAGTGTATTTTCCTCCAAAAAAAAAGGTATCTAGTGTGGAATTCCCTTACTGCCTTTCTATTTTGGAAGACAGAAAATATCTACTCCCTGGTTCACACGCACGGCAACAGAGCGTCAATTTTATTGATTTTCCGTGAACAAAACCCCGGCTATAGCAATTTACCACCCTCTCCGATGAGCGCCGGCGCCGACTCGAGATTACCCCCGGGCGGACTCGTTGGTACCCACTACCCACACTGTTTCTTTTGGCATCCGCGAGGTGCCCGGGGAAATATTATATTGATTGATAATGTAAAGTGGCACCACTCCCTAATTTGTTCCCTGCGTTTAACAAGTGCGTAACATAGCAACGGCCACCGTGTACCCTCAGCAACAGTTCACAAAGCTTTGTTATAGTAAACCTATATCGCCTGCTGCCAGACTTTAAAGCGGTATACCCATGAACACTTTCTGCGTTATGTTGGCGTGGCAGTTTATATTAAATACTTATACTCGGGGGTGACTCTGAGTGGGAGGCTAGGGGCCACCCTTCCCCCCCAAACCCATATTTCCAATAAATTATAAATTGTTAAAAATAAAATTACAAAAAAAATCATATGACACTAAAGAAAGTTTTCTGAAAATAATAACTTAGCCCCCCGCCAAATCTCTGGAACCACCACTGCCTACACTTTAATTTTAAAACTAGTTTAAGTATGTAAAATTCGACAATTCAAAAATTCTTATATAAATCGCTTTAAAATTAAAATTAAAAAACAAATACCTTCGACAAATCCCGGAAAATGTTGTCACCAATTTAAAAGCTCGATAACTGCCAATATAGGTCAATTTACTCTAATATTAAAAAGGAAGTCATTAGGTAACCAGTAGGAGTTGAGTACACCTCGCCATTGAAAAGTAACTAATATTTCACCGTAATTTTAGTTTTGAATTAAATTAAATTGTATAGATCATTGGACGCGAAAAACGATACTGAACGAAGGCGGTCTGTCAGCATAGTGACGTTCATTGAACTGAATGTTTTTCGGGAGGGGGGGGATTAAACATCTATAATTTCATCGAAATTTGAATTTAATACCAACCTAATTTAAATTAGGCGCCTGCTATGGTTTTACAAAACTTACCATTTTGTTATAATGGTATTTAGGTTTCTTTTCAATGACAAGACATAGCTTTAATTTCACAGTCGGGATCAGAACAATATTTGTAGAAAAAATTAACACACTAATATTTATTGTTTCTAGTAGTTTATCGAATATTAATAAGTGTAGACGAGCAGAGCAATACACCACAACTTTTTCAGCGTACCCTTTGCCATTTAACTTCGATGTTATGCTTCACATTTATTTTTGGTTTTATCGATCAACAATATACCTATACCAATATAAGACTACAATGGATATGTTGCTAAATCATATTTTTAAGCTCATAAAGCTCACCCCGGAACCAATTGTAAGTATACTTTCATTTCAGTATACGGGTTGATCCATTTTTTCGAATCTTACGTTTCCAAAATAAAATGTTGGTAAAATCATTAGGTAAGAATGTAGGAATGTAGGATATTGTTCCTACACTTGATTTTCGAAAATACTAACGGTTTTGAAAGTTTTTTTGTACAATAAAATGTTAAGTCGTTAGGTACGAAACAACATATCGATTTTACACCTTTTAAACCTAAAGCCTTTATCTAAACCCTACACGTAGAACAAACGGTATTTTCGGTATACCGTTATTTTTTAATTATTTTATTAAACGATATAAGTTCAAAACCCGTAATTAACTGTATACCGTAAAATATCGTGTAAGCTGTGTACCATGAAATACCGTCTAAACGATTTACTGTAAAAACCTTAAAAGAATGGTATACCGTAAAAACCGTATAAAGGGTATACCGTATAATATATCGGTGGGCACTAGGTATAGTTTGTTTTATTTTTTTCGGTATAGGTGCCACCGTGCCATAACTCGGTATTTTGGTATATCATATAATTTTAGTCTTTTCGGTATACCGTTTTAAACCGGTATTGAAATCAATACCATAATACTGAAAATTATTTTCAATACCGTCAGCCCTACCTAAACGTATTTTAATACAATACAATAAACTACAATATTCCATGTAGAATTTAAAAATAATTTGGTAACCTTGATATTTTTTTAAAATTGGCTTCATGGATATTAAAAATATGAGTTTATTTCATTTTTCTCCTGTAGAGATATTTGGTCACCGAGAGTTATTAACGCCGTATATTGATTAAAATAAGATGCGTTTCGGAATGTTAAATTTATACCAAAAAAAAAAAAAAAATGAAAGATCAATTTATGAGAGAAAAAAAATGCCAAATAAGAATCCGGCGGATGTGTGATCACAAAATTCCTACCTACTGTTTTGAAATTAGGATCCTGTTTTTATATAAAAATAAATAAATGATTAGGTACCTACGTAGAGATACTAAGTACTTGATAACTCGACAAAGAAATAATTAATTGACAGATGTTGTATTGCTTTACAACGGTTTAAAATATCGTGGGACCAAACGTCGAGTAATCAATAATCGCCGGGGACCTGCAGACTGCAGCTAATAACTCGCAGAATGACATATTTCCTCGGAACCGGGGCCAGTATTTCAATTTTTCCGCAGTATTCTACAAAATATGTTTTATTTATTATGTATTATTATGTATTACACGCTATTCGTCAAAAAAAAAAAAAAATTATCAACTTTAGTCGATTTTACCGAACAGGATCATTATTCCAGTAGAGCGTATTTTTGGGGACAAAATAACATTGGCACGACTGAGCCCCTTAAGTTAGGTACCCTACACCGTGGTACCCGTATGTGTTGTCACAGTCTTACGACATGGTGAATATTCGTTCGCCGGATTTAATGGTGTGCTGTTAGATTTGATATTACATTGACCTATTATCGAACTTTTAAGTTAGAATATTATCCGTGGTTTTTTACGGTATTTTAATTTTTATGTAAATTATGAGCATGAATATTTTACAAACAAATAACTCACTTAAAAATAAAAATATCATAAAAAAACACGATTTGTTATAATATACATAAAAGTTTTTGATAATAAGTCAATTCACTCTAATATCAAAATCGACAGCACCCTATTGAAACTGACTAATTCGCTGTGTCGTACGTGTGCAAAACGGAGACAACTTATCCCAACCAGAAATACACTAAATTTAAAAATTCGCGTAGGCGCTAAACTAGATTTATAACGCTACATTTAACAAATATTTTGTTTGAAAAAAAAATGGTGGAAGACGCCACTGCTCTGTGAGTTAATAAATCATAAATAGTTCTCCTAATTTATTGCTTTTTGAATAGGTTTTGAAACACATTTGGGTTCCTGAAAATATTTTTAATTTATCAAATGCACAATAATAATTTATTCCGTTTAATAATATTTTATACTGTTAGATGTTCTAATTAATAATTATAATTGTAAAAATAAATATATACGATACCTACTATTATTTTTGTACTAAATTTATTATTGTACTATAGGTCGATGGTGGTGATAGTAGGATGGTAATTACTAATTATTAAACAGTTTAATATCAAAGAATATTTTTTCAATGTAAATTAATAATTGAAATTTATTTCAGATCTTATTAGTCACAAGTTAAATTTAACAAAATAAAAAATTATCCATCGACAATGATTTCAAAAAAACCTAATAAAAATCGAATATTGCCCAATCGAAAATCTTATGCCCATAAATAGTAGAACAGTTTTATCACGTGGCCATTAATTTTGCGAAAATTTAAAATAAATAACTAATAATTTTTTTAGTTAGGTAGGTACTCCAAATCAATGATTTTGTCTTAAGCTAAATACATTTTTTTAGGAACCCAAACCGAAACCGTAACCTATATTTTTATGTAGAGGTTATTTTGGTTTTTTGGTTCCAAAATCCAATAGATATTTTATCTATATAAGTAGTAGATATAATATAATTAGGTATAAAGTTAGTTATTACTACATATTATTAGCAATAACATATAGGTAATTATAGTCTATAGAATCATAGATCTATAAAAGTTTATCAATACTAAGAAATTAGAATATTACTATATTATGACAATTGTGTACAACAGAATTTTCATAAAACAAATTCAAAAATCCTAATTCTCATTTCCGTGTAACCTATAACAAGCCCGGTACCTATACCTACCTGCGTTCAATTATTATTGAATCGCAAATCGCAATTCGCAAAACTAATGTGGAATATTTCTAAAGATAATAACAATTTGTACGTTGATAAGTGTTCCAGAGTAAGTTGTCTTATAATAATTGTTCCCTAACTAATATGCCTGCAGGTCTGCACTAGTAATATTAAATACTTAATGTGGGTATCGTCTATTAGTTTAAAATTTAAGTTAATATTATTAACTAATAAAATAGTTAGGTGCAGTGGATACCTAGTTATGTTTTAAATAATATATTATAATTTAGGTTTTGCTATAGTCATATACCAAATAATTTTTAAATCTTTCAATGTTTAGAATTCAATGGTATAGGTAGTGAAACTTCCATAAACAGTCTGTAAATTATTGAATACAATAGTATCTATTTCTTTAATAGTTTTAGTCTTAATGATATTATATTACCTAAGCTCGGAAATAGGTACACTCAATTACAAATTTTACAATAAATGAATACTTGCCATTAAATAATAGAGGTTCTTAAAAGCAAAAATAAATTATAAAGGGTTAAAACCGGTATTAACCAAACCGAAACCGAAATTTGATATTTTTGACAACCGAAACCTAGCTAAACCCAAACCGATAAAATCATAAAGGTTCTAGTCCCTGCAGTAAATAATAAATATACTTAGATTTTCTTCAACAGTATCTTTTCTGACAAGAAAGTGAATCTATAGTTGGTACTTTGGGGGGTTAAAAGTAAAAATTGTATACATATATATGTTTGTCAATGCGGATATTATAAAATATCCACACTGACAAACCGCTCAGAATCGTTTTTCGTATACAATATGATATTATGTCATGGAATTCAAATTATTCTTAAAACATTTTTAACTATTCAAAAGTTTGTACATATTATCTATTTATCTTTTTAGACTTTTAGAGCGTACAATATAAAAACTTGTGTACCTACTTTATAGCTAATAGTTATATTATGTTATACGATACGAACATATTTATATTTAATTTATTAACTTCAGTGTTTGTAGAACCATAACCATGGCCCATGTAAGAAAAATATTTGCCCCACTCTACCCCCCCCCCCTGGAGAAAAATTCTAGCGCCGTGCCTGGTAACCATAGACCATAGACCATAGACACATAAAAGCGGTCCTATGGCCCGGTGCCCAGTTGTTGCCGTTTTACCATTACTATATTTTATTAGCACAAAACATGCCTTTTTTATAATATATTCAGAAAATATTATACTATGTAAGGACTAAGAAATTATTGTCACAATGATACATTTTTACTAATTGATGGTTGAAACATATTTATATTTAGACGCATGCGGGGACGTACACACTGTATGCAGTGCCGCATTTAGACATTTTGCGCCCCGGTGCAAAAAAAAATTGGCGCCCCCTAAGCTCCGGTGAAAAAAAATTGCTTCCCCCTAAGGGGCCTACCCACGGAAAATATGGGAGCTAGATCCTCATTAACCTTTTAGATTTTGAGCACAGAAAAGAATATTTGTTTTACAATGTGTGCTTTTTTTAAAAATATTATTTAGTAATTGCTTGATTCTCTCTCCGCAAAGATACATTTGAATTTATGTCACCTAAACCTTGCTTATAATTCATCATATAAATTGTTTTTTTTCAACATATTTAAGTAGGTTGTAGGTATTTCATGAATAAATAAAATAAAATTATATAAAACTATGCAAATTAATATTAATTAAAAAATGCCAAACAGCATAATACTAATAAACTTTATACATAATACTGTTATTAAAATAATTAAAATTACACAATTTTAATAATTCACAAGTAAACATATTTCTGGCTACAACATTTTGGCGCCCCTAAAATACTGGCGCCCGGGGCAGTTGTACCCAGGCCCCCCCCCCTAAATGCAGCTCTGACTGTATGTATGGGTATGTATTTATGTATGTTTGTTTGTGTGAGTGTGTTTTGTGAAGGAATTTCGTATGCACAACAATAATAACAATTACTAATTAGTATCATAATCTCCTATGGTTTAATTTGTAAAATCTAAAATTGATACAAACTCTAAAAACAACAACCGATTGGCACTCTTATTAATTAGCATTGATCACGGTCCGCGGACTTCAGTTAACTTGCGAGAGTCGTGTATGATTCAACTATTCTGCGTATTGTGTTAATATTTTAGTTGAGTACCTTATTCTACCTAAATTCAAATTTATTTTTTTCGTGATTCGTGTCTACATTAATCTTTTAATTTGGGCAAAATATGACTTAAAAAAAAATAAATATGTAGTTCGGGCCGGTCAAAACCTTTGCCCCCCCCCCTCTATTGAAAACTAGATTGACGCCACTGTATTTCCCCCACGTTCTCTTTTCTCTTTAACTCTATATCGTACCCCTGACCCCTCTCTCTCTCTAAACGCTGTCCATTAGTTTATTGGTCTATGCTGGTAACGAATTCGGTAAATCTAATAAATAAAAATCACATACCTACCTATTTGGTAACGTCCTAGATGTTGTATTGTTAATGTAATTTTGCTATAATAATAAGTTATTACTTATTAGGTAGGTACTATGCAGACTCTACAAAATGTAAAATATTTTAGACATTAACATATCAGGTCTATATAAAATGTAGGTACTTTAAGTATTTTATTAAGATTTTAACTCATTGGGGTTACCTAATCACTTTTAATGACAACAAAAACATCAAAATAAATTCAAAACTGGTGTCGTGTAAATATTTCCGTTTTACCGCTGTTTTTTGTTGCCAATTTGTTACCTAGTATTTACAATAGGTAGTTAAATAGGTATAACTTAAATTTATAAATATTTTAACCTTG
The DNA here is from genome assembly GCF_005508785.2 of Acyrthosiphon pisum. NCBI lineage: Eukaryota > Metazoa > Arthropoda > Insecta > Hemiptera > Aphididae > Acyrthosiphon > Acyrthosiphon pisum. The sequence goes on from NC_042493.1 coordinate 125,421,743, forward strand.
TTTTGAACTTTTAGTTCTTAGCAGTTAGCTATAAAAATTGAACATTATATACTTTTTTAAATACAAAATAATTTTATAATTTATAAATTGCTTATAAAAAAATGTATGCCTTTAATTTTTATAATATGTTCATTACTTTTGAACTTCTACTATGAAATGACTTATGGTCTATGGGTAAATTTTCAAGTTTTTTGATTCAGCAATCCTTCCATTGTCCTTTTTTGATACATTTTATATTTTTTAATTATTATAATATATACTATTTGTATACCTATATCAAATTTATAATAGATCTATATATTTTGGTTTTTTTTAAAATATTGAGCAATAAAAAAATATACCCAATTACCGGTACACATTTGATCCCTAACGATTATTAAGTAATTGAACATAAATGGATGTATTACATTTTCTTTATTTTTCATATAATATAGGTACTGTCACACTATATAGTAGATACGTTATAAGAATAAACATAATTATCAATTTGAATTTTTACATGGTTTTCTAAACCGTTTGACTATGATCCTATACCTAGTTTATTATTTCAATGATTAATTATAATAGTTAGGTTAACTGTTTAGTCTTGCTAATACCAAATAACATAACGTACCTAGTCCAATATATTTTTATTATATTTCTGAAACCTTCATTTTCTAAAATGTACATATTATCTAATATCTATATTAAATCCTTTCAAAATCACCTTTTAAATATGACGATCAAGTTACTTAAGTATTTGATTTTATCGATGTGACAACGATCAACAAATGGTTCAATTTACACTAATCTATATATACCATTATACATTTTACTACTCAGTACTGCTGCTATATTAAGGATTGTAATATTGTATACAATTTGTTGATATGTCAAATGTTACATATAATACATTTGGCAGGTCAAAATTTAAATTCCCAGTAATTTTCAAAAGCGCTGAGAAAAACAACATAAAAATTAAGGGAAAACAGGAATTTTTACGCAAAATCAGTTTTTTATAAAAATTTAATGCAAAGCTCCTACTATATTGTTACAATGATAATATATTAAAAATCTTTAGTCACAGTTTTTTTTTTTTATAATCATTTAAAGTTCAAATCTTGAAAATACGGAGAAATCACGAAAGTTAGCAAATTATTTTGATTTGAGAATTCATAAGAATTTTTCTTTTTAAATCTAAAATTTTAAAATTTAATACCTACAAGATTATTCATAAGTTTATCTACCTTTAACAAAAAAAAATGTCTACAAGCAAATCAAATTAAATTTTAATGAGCGTTTGAAATTCATATTTTTACAATATCCAATATAGGTATTCAATCGATTTCTCATGTAGAGGTTTTGTTATTTTTTTGTTATTCAAAAACGAAAAACTGTAGATACATGAAAATTTTACTGAATTTTATACTTTTCATTTTCTATACACCATACAATTTTGAAAATATTTTCACTCTTTTTAGGCTGCAGCTTACGGACATTGTCAGTTTTCAATTTTTTTAGTTTTTTGTTCTAAAAAATCAATAAAATTTTATTTGTTGGGCCAAAAAGCGTGAAAAATTAATGCAATGCTCCTGATATATTTTTGCAATAGCAGTTGAAAAATATTAAAAATACATAGGCACGATTTTTTTTTATAAGTATTTTAAGTTTGAATTGTAATAACATTTACCAAATTTAAAATTTAATAATTATTTTGTAGTTAAAAATGTATAAAATGTTCAACTTTTATAGCTAAGGATTGAAAATGTAAAACAAGGTTCCACGTAAATAGGTAAATATATAAATTTATTTATTCACAATAATATCATCAAATATACTTAGTGATATAAGTACCTACTGATATCACAGTCTGACTAACCATTTTCTCATCGTTCGAATCGTTTTTTTCATACAATGAAATTATATCGTTGAATTCAAATCTAACACCATCCTTTACAGTTACCCACTTGTAACCTACTGTTGCAGTAGAGCGACATCAACTTTACCACTTTTTTATCTATGAATGTCAATAAATACTTATTTGATGTGTAAAAAAGCTTGAAAATTTAATACAAGGCTCCTAATATATTGTTACAATGATATTTGAAAAATATTAAAAATACATAGTCACAATTTTTATTTTTAAGTATTCAAAGTTCAAATCTTGACGGAATACGTAAAAATCACGAAAATAATTTTGAGTTTTAAATTCATAAAAATTTTTATTTTTAAGCCTGAGATTTGAATATGTTATACATGATTCCTCGTAGTCTTGTCTACCTTTATTTAAAAAAAAAAAATGTCTACAAAAAGTCAAATTAAATTTTTATGAGGGTTTAAAGTTCATATTTTTACAACATTAGATATTAACTATTTCTCATGTACCTAGCAATTTTTTTTATTACGCTGCAGTTCAAAAACAAATAACTGTAGATAGGTACATGAAAATTTCCCTAAATATATTTTATATTTTCATTTTCAATTCGCTATAAAATGTTGAAAATATTTTAAGTCGTTTTTAGTTCACAATTTAGTAGACAATTTCAAATTCCAATTTTTTAGCTTTTTTTCTATAAATATTAATACAATTTTATTTGTTGGGCCAAAAAACGTGAAAGTTTAATACATGGCTCCTGATATATTGTTACAATAACCGGTTAAAAATATTAAAAATACGTTTGCAACGATTTTCTTATTATGTTGTATTGAAAACCCGAAACCGAATAATCGTAGATACCTAAGTACTTCATATTTTCACCAAATGTTAATTTTATAATTGTTAATTCTATACTAGATTACATTTTCAAAATATTTTCACTCGTTTTAAGTTGTTAACAGACAGATTAAAATTAAAAATTTTTTAGTTTTTTTTTCTATAAATATTAAATACTAATAAAATTGTATTTGTTGGACCAAAAAGCGCCAAAATTGAATACAAGTCTCCTGATAAATTGTTAAAATAGTAGTTGAAAACATTAAAAATACATAATACATATGCACAATTTGTTTTTTGATAGACATTTAAAGTTCGAATTTTGACAAAATGTATCAAATTTAATATTTAAAAATTATTTTGTAGTTAAAAATTTATAAAATGTTCAACTTTTATACCTAAGGATTGAAAATTTAAAACAAGGTTCCACGTAAATACCTAAGTTATAATAAATTACTTTATTCACAATAGTATCATAAAATATAGGTTAGGTGCTTATAGTAATATCATAGGCTGACTGACCTATGATATACCCATATATATTATACAATACTATATTATTGAATTCAAATTTGATACAATCCATTAGAGTGACCCCCTTGTAACTTACTGTACAGCAGAGAGACACAAACTGGCAAACCTTTTTTTTTTCCCCCAGTGCTTTATTAAACTACTGAGTAGGTACTTTTGACTTTTGACTCCCCCAAAATACCAAATAGATTCACATTCCCAGGAGAAAAAAAAAGACTACCCCAAAAGGTGATGACAGACGCAAAAAATAACTCATCATTGTAAAATCAATACATACATCGCTCCGTTCAGAATCTACAAATTTTAAGAACCTAAAAATCCACTCTTATAAGTAACAAAAAACTTGTGCAATTATGCACTAGTAGATAGGTACTGACGACCAAATACCAATTAAATACTGTTGGAAATGAAAACATTTTAATAATTATAGGTGCCTACTTCCAATAACCTGATCAAGAAATAATTAACCTGCAATATTGAATTGATTAATAGGTCCTATAGGTAATGATTTAAAATGTTGGAGAATCAAACGTCTTCCTAATCAATATACCTACTAAATAGAAAAACATCCTACTGCTAATAACTCGTGGGGGCCAAAATATGTCCCATCTTAATATATTAATCTTATATCTTAAAGTATAAAGTGTGTTTTTACAGTTCTACCAATTCTATAAATAAATATTAAAAATATATATATATCACCATTAGCTATTATTGGTCACCGCCTTTAATTAATTACCTCTTATTCTCTAATAAGTAAATAGCCTCATCGATTAAGTACAAAAATAAATTACTTGTATGAAAGAATACTGTATTTAATCTTACAACATCTGACTTAAACTGGTTAAAATATTTTAACTATTAAAAAGTACATCTTAGAAATTATTTTTATTTCTGTAGACACCATTGATATCACAAATAGGGTAATTGTAAGAGATACTATTGGCTTTCAATAGCTGTAAACAGATTTAAATTAAGTTGCCTATGAAGTATGACCGCTATCAGCCGATTATCATCAGCTACAACCACAGAATTCTATACTATTTGCAATATTCATTAAAAATGGTCATGGTAGGTACATTTGAAAAAGGGCCAACAAGTAACAATAAATTATGGTATGCGCAGTACCAAAATATAAAACAACTCTATACTAATGTGGTATTATAATATAATATTACTTAACTCTTGCTATTTACTAAACTATAGTACAACAAAATCATCATTTTGACATTTGTCGATTAATTCAAAATGAACAATACGAGAAAGACAATAATTATAACAAAAATGCAAATTAAAGCTACTCACAACTAATCTAAACCAGATTAATAGTATATAGGATATAACTAGTTCAAATTCTAAGCATGATTTTAAATTATCCCGAGACAAGAATACAATATTAATATAAATACAATAATATAAAATATATATATATTCATACAATTCTTATAAGAAAAATAAGTAACCGCCTCAACATAAATCACTCTGAAAATTATATAAAACATCAGTTATAAAAATACTTAACAAATTGTTTTCACATATATATAAATAAAATTGTGGTTCACTGTATTGTTAATTAGTTAAATAAACATTTTTCAAGCAAAACACTTCTCATGTAAATATTTTAACCTGTTAAAACAGTATTCAATGGTAATTATTGACCTACTCATTATATATCAAAAACAGTAGACATAAATACTGCATACGATTAAGAGGACCCCACACCCGTGTTCCATTTAAAAACACATAATATAGAAAATGTATGTTCAGTGTATGCATTGATTTAAGAATAGACAAATAAACTGTGGTTAATACATATTTTATTTTATAAAATCAATAGTGAAGTTAACAAAATATTACAATATTTGAAAATGCTCATAACTTGTATTAAAAATAAAATATGGAAAAAACATTGATAACTGACAGATATTGTTATTGCTTTTTAATTTTATAATAGAAACATCTATTAATTCACTCTAAAATTAAACTAACACAACTGATAAATACTACTGAAAGTAAACTATTGTAAAATAGAGACGGGTTAAACACTAATTAAGAGGGAAGGTCACTCCTATCCTTTACATACAAGGAATTCCAATAAAGGCGTAAACAGACGCTATGGTAAAAACCATTTTGATGAAATTAAGTTCATCAAAATGGTTTTTACCACAACGTCTTTTTACGCTTTTAGGATAGGTGTGACATTCCCCTAAAGTAATTTTAACACATTAATATAATAATATACAACCTATCCAAAAATAAAATTTATTTTTAATTTTTCATACGTGTTTCATGATAACAAACAAGACTAGAATGAGAATAATATTATTAAAAATATTAAATTTAACAAGCACCATAAATTATTAACTATTTTAATACTCTTTTAACATAATATTAACATAATGTAAATTGTGTATCCCAAACATTTTATGTTCTAACTAGAGATTGTAATTATATGCAAATTGCATGTACATTGGATTTCTTTTTCTTACATTCTTAATAAATAATCATTATATTTGTATGTTTAGTTCTGAATTATTTACAATAAAAACAGGATGATAAACTAAACTATAACTTGAAATTTAATTATTGATTTACAGGTATGTGGGTGGATAAAATCTAAAAATATAAAAAAAAGTGGTTTCCTTTAGTTTTTATTAACAGATTATAATACTAATTACTGAAATGTCAAGTGTTTTTCATTTATATTTTATAATATATACCTTGTAAAAAATACAAGGTCAATACAATAATATATAGATAAAAATTATTATTTTATATACATTACAGTTTTAATGCACTAACATAATAATTTCTATTATTTTATTGAAAAACTATAGACTATTTATTATAAATACAAGTGTTATTTACTTT
>NC_042493.1:125429591-125432380 GCF_005508785.2 Acyrthosiphon pisum
GACGATACAGATTAAGTATTACTACGGCAAGTAATCTATCAATTTTTTACATGGTAAATTAATTTTTTTTTAATAAAAACTAGTTAGGTAAATCAACATATCTATTACATATTTTAGTAAATTTTGTAATATTGTTTTTAAATATAAATTAAATGATTTTTTTTTACTTCTTTTCACATTTTAAATGCTTTGAATAATATTGATTATATTTAATTCAAATTCGAACCTTACTAATAAGTAAATAATGGTAACAAAAAAAAAGTTTATAGATGACCGGTCATGGCAACAGGCAAGTAGTAAATACTGAAAATTAACATTACTGCGTGTACGGCAGCAATTTAACTAGTGGGGAATGAAAAAACTGTTTAAATGTATAATATACCAGTACAGGTTAGGTATCTATTTACTTATTAAGTATCTTTATCATTGTAATATTACAATATAAGTATAAATTGTAACTATCACAACTCATGATCGTCGTATTAATAACTAATAAGTAGGAATTATGAATATACCGGGTGATTCTTTTATCATTGAACACTCATTATTTCAAAAAGTGTAAATTTTTTTGAAAATATTTTTTTACAAGCGACTTGCTTAAAAAACAACGTTTTTCTTAAAAAATTATATTTTTAAATATTTTTTATCCTTATAATTTTTAAGTTTTTTACTTTTTGAAACGACAACATTGGGTTTTAATTTTATATTCCAAAGCACGATATTTTTCTTATTATTTTGATATATGAAAATCGAATTTGGAGCAGGTAGTTTATGAGTTATAAATATTCAAAGTTTAGATGAGTGGAGTGGAGTGGTACGGGATTACCCCGCAAAATGATATAAATATTTACAAAAAAAATTACACTTTTTGAAATAATGAGTGTTCAATGATAAAAGAATCACCCGGCATATAATTTGTGGGCTTGTTGCTTGTTGTAATGTCTTTATGACTTTATATGATCAACTAATGTTTCCCCTACATTATTAGTAATTAACAGAGCTCAGAACTTCGTGCATTTGCATATTTCTTAAAAAGCTGCATATACAAAATTTGATTTGATACAAATTTTTTTCATGATATTATATACAATCGAAAAACAAAAATATACTTAAAGATTTTAATGGCAGATTGCATGTCAATTTATTAATTCAGTGGTTCAATACAATTTAATGGACCAATCATAGGCCACTAAACCATGTATAAGATACCATTAGCTCTCTATTGATTCATTAAATGTTTAGTGATTGTTTATGCAACCCTACATAAGCATATTAATGTATATTATTATCATTGCTAAATATATTATATCAACAACAAATACATTTTCAATAATTTAAAAAAAGAGCTACTACACTATCACTTTGTCTATAATTTGAATTATATGATATACCGAATATTAATTTTAAAAATTTGTTATGATCAAGTCGGTCTTATTTAGGTATTTTCAATACCTAATATATGATATTTCATTTTAAAATTAATATAGATAAAGTTTTTTCATGTAACTCATGTCATGTTTATTTTAGCACATATTCTTATTGTAAATAAAGTTTTACATATTGTATATACTAAAAAAATAAATATAATTTCTTGATTTATTTTTATATTTGGTGTACTTGATACATTTAACTTTTTTTAAATGAAACTAGAAATAATGCTTAAAGATTTACAAACAAAATTTATACACAAATAATAATTGCATATTATACTGAATATTTTTTTTAGTACATACGTGTACAGTGTACAAAATACACATATAATACTACTGTTTAGTGCTTTAAGTTTCAAGCCCTGATAATAAATATGATCATTTATATAAAAATTAAATAAAAATCCAAAATTCTTTGTAAATTCATAATTCTCTTTTTTAATATTTTCTACATTCCAGACTTATAACTTTATAATAACATTATTATAAACGGTAATAAACAAAATATTTTTATGAATAGGTAATATGAAAATTTAAAATTAACTTAATTAGAAATATTCAACAAATTATGACTTCATTTTAAGATAACATGGAGATAAATAACTTAAATTTAAGTTAAATTATTTAAAACATTAAACTGGTAAGTTAAATTAATGCATTCGAATTAGCTTTACTTTTAACTTATTAACTCGTTAATGTGCAGCCTCAAAATAATTTTTAATGGAATAAAATATATAACATAGTACAAACAAAAGTGCAATCTAATAATCAGGGCTTGTAACTTGTTCCACAAAAATATCTTAAATATGTAATTATTTTTTTCATAAAAATAAATTTTTAAAAATGAATAATATTATTCAATAATATTAAAATTACATTTGAAAATATTATTATTATTTTATTGATTTATTAAATTAATATTATACATTATGTTCAACATAAATCTTCAAAACCACATCAATTTAAAAAAAATTGGAAAAATAAATACAATAATATTGTATATTATATATTTTTGCATTTGAGTTGAATTAAATTCAACTCAAATTTTATTAAGAATTTAATTTATGTTCAATAAAATCTTTGATATGCAGCTTCCTAAGATATATGCAAATACCTGAAGTTCTGAGCTTTGATAATAATTACCTTATCAATTTTTTATCAAAATAACATAGTATATTTTAATTACTTTTATTACAGAGCCGTGACCAGGAAATATAACAGTAGGATTTAAGTCTAAAATCAATTGTAACGATTTTAAATATTCTGTTAGATCTTCAAATACAGTAGTTCCCTCTCCAAGTACACAATCAGCAGAGAACAATGCATTATCTTCTTCCAAAAATATAACTATATGATCAG
>NC_042493.1:125433020-125450044 GCF_005508785.2 Acyrthosiphon pisum
AAATAAATATTTGTTTTTGCTACATAAAGCCTTTAGAAGTTTTCAAGGGTAATAACCGAAAGCTTATATTAAGTTTAGTATGTACCTATAATTTCATTTTTTTTTATCTAATGTATTGTATTTTTGATAAAACACTGAATTTGAAAAACTACAATTGATTAATATAGTTCATAAAGTACATTTCAACTATATTTAGGTATACATAAGCAACTGAAGTTCTTACTTTTTATTATTAAGTACCTAACCAACAACTTTTAAATTTATGACATATTTTAATTAAAAATACCTTCATATACCAATTTTTTAATATCACTTTTGTATTTCTTTGGTTGATATATAAATTGAGGAATTCTTATTGTCATATATATATATATATATATATATATATATATCATATAAAAATAAAAAACGAATTTTCAGATGAATTTTGATACCAAATGTTTTTGATAATAATTTTTTTTAAGGTTATACTTCATGATTCATTGCAAACTATTCTGGGATATAGTTCAATACTCCTACTACATATTTGTTCCTAAATATTACATATTGATAATAAATGTAATTTCCTTGGAATTAATTCTCTTAATACCTCAATTTCCTATTATCCTGCTCTCCCCCGTACATAATATAAGAAAAGTTACTTTTATAGAATAGCACCGTCATAATATATTAGTTAGTAGTATCAAAAAATTTACAAAATAATTAATACATTTTAGATTATAATTGTTGAGCTATCTTAGTTATACTAGTAGATATTTAATATAAAAACAAAAAATAATAATAATAATGAATAAAATACATGTTTACTGTTTTAAGTATACAGTAGAACTTCCATATAACTGTCACCGAAGGGACTGAAAATAATGACCACTATTTAGAGGTGCCCGTGCTACAGAGGTAGAATAACACTAGGATACACTCGACGGGACCAAAAAAATTAAGCGTTACATAGAGGTGACCGTTAACGGAAGTTTTACTGTATACAGTTTTTCAAAAATATTAAAATATTATAAGATTCGTTTCAAATAATAATTCATAACATAATTTTAAAAGTTCAAATACTATAATAAATAGCTTTAAGAAATTAATTTAAGGGGCCTCGCCATCACGTCTTTTTTTGTCAAAAACTACTGTCTCTAATTCCAACGGTACGTGCCGACAATTATCACGATTTTTATTCTGAAAAAATATTCGGATTGCCGGTAATATATACAAGGAAACGGTCGAGCCACATTTTTAATTTTTGTAATTTAAAATGCAATAAAAATTGTAAAAAATTCAAAAAATTAAATATTTAATTAACTAAATACAATTTTAAAAATGTACCTCGACCGATGCCTCATAGATGTTGTGGAAAAAAAGAATATTTTGTCAGAATGCAAATTGAGTTAATCGTTGTGACGTATTGTTGGAATTAGAATCGTGTGTTTGAGTGAAAAATAAACATTTTTTCATGATCACAATATTACATATTGACATGTGCGTGCGAGTGCGTGTGAGAGCCCTCTGTACCGCTACAATTGACCCGGATGGACGCCACACACACTAATAATCATTTACGACTAACACATAGATCTCGGGTGGCGACAATTAGAAATTGCCTAAATGATTCTCCTTAAATCAATGCGATGGCGAGGCCCCTTAAGTCATAATCAACATTGTTTTCAATTCGCTAACATATTAATTTAACCCTATTTATTATATTATATTTTATTTTTTATAAAATCATGACTGCAATTCAATTGGCTCAAATAGCATAATGGCTTCTTTTTAAATAACTACTTAAGTATAACATAATAGACTAGGATGAGTAGTTAAAAGTCAGTTTTATTATGCCAATCTTCTGATAATATATACTATTAATTGTTATTGACAAAATGTTAATAATATGCAGAAATAATCATACCACAATATACCTAGTAGGTATTTGAGTAGGTATTACCTACTCAAATGTTTCATGGTTATTTAGCTTAAAATATTCTACTATAACATTACATTTCTAAAAATTATTTTTCTAAAAGTTGACATAGGTACTATAACTTGTTATGGATTATCAAAACGTTATGCTACTGTAATCAAATGACATACATAAGTAGGTACATATTTAATATATTACCATTTTTATTAGCGATCATATCCAACACATTTTTTACCCCGCCAATATGATCCGAGTGCCAATGTGATATTATAATATGATCAAGTTGAAAATTATACTTTATCATCGTTTCCTCAAGATTTTTTATATATTCTGGAACATTTGGCTCTCCAGCATCAATTAAAATACGTCTGTAACAAAATTATGTATTAGCAAATCAGGTAAATATATGATTTTAAATTAAAACAATTATAATTTTACATACAAGGATAATATAATTAAACTAAATTAAACTATTTTTTTTTAATAGGTATATACTATATATAGTAATATTAGATTATTACCACAGCACAACCTGGATTTAGCTGATTGCGCCTCTGGAATATTATACCTACCTATTTCTAATTAGAAGCTTATGTTCAAAAAGTTAAGTACAAGAGTTTGTAAGCAGAATGTAGTATGTACCTAAAATACATATATATTTTAGATAAGAAATGTAAACCTTAATACATTTTAAATTATTCGTCTCGAATATTGTTTATGAAATTTGTGTTGTCATTTGCATAACAAAAATGTGTGTACAAAATCTGTCCTACTATAACATAAATATGCAATGTAATTTTTGGTAGCTAATGTCCAAACTAATGCAGTGTTATTGTACAAAATATTTCAAATTTTTACACCAACAATATTGATAATTCAAATAGGCTATGAACGTTAAACAATACCTGAGGAACCTAAATTTGTGTAAGTTGTCCTCGTACATTACTACTTAATTGTTTAAATAATTATAAATGGAATACAGATTAGGCGGATACTATGGACAGGGTCAGATTTACTAACAATCAAATTAAGCGCATTGCTTAAGGCCCTAAAAAAATGCAGACAGCTGATATTAAAAAATATATAATATAGTATAACAGTTTGCTTAAAAAAAAAACAGAGAATTATCTAGTCTTCCAGATAATTTTCAGTAAAGAATTTAAACAATTATTGAATTTTTCATCAACGCTGTTATTGTTGATTTTTGGTACTTAACGAAAATAAGTTTAAGACTATTTTACTGTATTGATTGATTTAAATGTAACAGTTTTCCAAATGTCAAAAGTTTATTACTGTTTAAAGGTATGTTTCTCTTTTGCTTAGGTAGTAACTGAACTATGTAGTGAAACATCCGAGGAAACATCTAATCAATTAAAATTACTAAAAAAAAAGCATAAAGATCTTCACGATCGAAATATCTATAGAGTGAGCATTGAAAAAGAATTTGTCAAATATCTAGACTTTGAATAGGTACACTATTCATTACTCAATTTTTCAATTTAACTTGATTTGAGCCCGCATATTATGGTACCTATGCCTAATCCGGCTGAGGAAAAAAAACTACAAGAAGAATTTTGCCCGTTCAAACAAACCGTCTGAACCAGTCTATATTTGATATGCCGATGCGTAAAACATACCGCTGACCCGTGCCAACCACATATGTATTCGTACCCTGTAGCGTCATGAAACTGGGATTGCATCCCAACACCCGCAGCACCCTGGGCGAGACGCTGCCGACGGCGGGCAGACGGGGCAACGACATCCTGGAACGGGCTCGGGGCTTGGTGCTGCAGAGTCTACCGACGACCGACTGCGGACGGCAGCGATCGGAGATGTGATGGCCAACGACGGACAACCGCCATCCGCCGGACGACCGTGCAGCGGTGAACATTGACCTCGACGAGTGCCGATCGCGAGGGCTACAACGACAACAACGAGAACACCTGTTTTATCGCCGTCACAACAATAAAAACATAACGGTAATCGAATGTGAAGCCGATCGATCAAAACACTTTACCTGCTGACGCGGCTGCAGCTGTCGGCGAGTAATGCGAGCAGCGAGCAGACGACTTGCGACTGGCGACCGTCGGCCGACGCGTTTGCGATCGTGGTCGCCGTGTCACGACATGGACGATAATATTTCGATTTTCTCACCAACCATCGGTGAGTAACGAGTGTACCTATGACCTCGGAGCGTAATAATAATTATTATGACGGCGCATTACTCATCGATTACTTTATAATATGGTTATTACCATGACTAAATAGAGTCTATTTAGAGCCTATTTAGTCATGGTTGTTACCTTTCGTATTTTTTACCCGAGTTATTACTACTATTACGATCTGAGAATTTGACGGCGGATGAAACGTGAAATCATCGAACTGAGATAACGTTATCTCGACTCGTGGTGATAACAATAATTATCTAAAATACAATAAAATATTACAACGCTATAAACTGTGGATTATGCACATTTTTTTATTATTCTTTCATATTATTATATTACCAACGGTTGGAATACTCGACAGTAAATATTTTAAATTCCGTTCAGAGTCTTGTTTCTCGTACAATACTGTAATAATATTTTAGCGGTTTACGACGTGTATAGGATTTATCGCGGACGGCCATTGATAATAAAATAATAATTCGACGAGGTGTCGTAGGCCCGGTTTACTGTTCGTTTGATTGCCTAAACGTCACGTTCGACGGGGACTTTCGGTAGATTAATTTGTTTATTATTCGCGTGGGAAAATTTTGATCGTGTTCTTATATTATAATATTATTGTTATAATGTCCGATTGTGGCTAATTATGATATTCGTCGTTTGATGTTAATTCGTTTAACATTTTTCAATTTTTTAAAGACTCCTATTCAAACAAATTTTCAAGAGTAATTTTATGTCTAATATTACATTATTTAGAGATGTGAGTTTGTACTATACCAACAGTGGTTTAAATAGTTGTATACAAAAAATATATACATACAACATGTACCTATTAGTTATGAATTATGATTATTAGAAAGTTAATTTTATATTTCAGAATTTACTACGAAATGTAAGTTGTAACTGCATTTTTTGTAATTATTTCTAGTCACTATAGGTAGGAGAGTGGCACGACGAAAGTATTATTTTTGAGCAATTGCTCCTACAAAATTGTTGGTGGTTCCCCCTGCCCCAAAACACCTAGGTAAGTTTATCGTAGAAAAATACTGCGTATACAAATATGTGCCTTTTAGATGTCATCATAAATAAAAAGTGGGCAAGTGGGTAGCGATCTGTTGTACATTAGGTGTCTAGAGAAGTGACTGTAATGGGTATTGTTAAATTTGAATTAAATTATTCAAAATCATTGTAAACGAAAAACGATTCTGATCAAATACTGTCAGCTTATTATATTACTAAGTATATTTCATGGTATAATTGTGATTAAATTTATTTATTTTACTATTATGCATTAGTACTACACTTCTAAAGTAGGTTAAATTAATTTTGGCTGAAAAATTGCATTTGAAAATGTTATTTTACGTTTGAAATATAATAATATATTTTAAAAGTTTCAATTACCCACAAATAATGACAATAATGTTTTTAAATTACGACAATATAACTAAAATCGTCATTTTTTGTTTAAATACCTCATATTTTTGTCTAATTTTGAACATTTGAACAAATATTAAAATTATAATAATAATATAATAACAATTTGAATAAATATTAAAATGTCTATAAATAAAAACTGTGTCTGTATATAATATATTTTTTGGTTACAGTATGTGGAACTTTGTTTTTAATTTTCAATTCTTAGCCATAAAAATTTAACATTTTACACATTTTTAACTACAAAATAATTTGCAAATTTTCAATTTGATAAATGTTGTCAAAATTTGAACTTTAAATGTTTATGAAAAATAATCATGCATACCTACGTGTTTTTAATATTTTTAAAGTGCTATTGTAACAATATATTAAGAGTCTTATGTAGTACATTTTCAAATTTTTTGACGGAATGTAAAAATGTTGTTGACTTTTATAGAAAAAAAAACTAAAAAATTTTAAGTCTTCAAACGGCTCAAAACGACTCCAAATATTTTGAAAATGTAATCAAGTATAGAGAATTATAAAATTAACATTTTGTGTAAATTTCAAGTATCTGCGATTATTCGTTAATAATAAGAAAATCGTTCAATATCCAGTTACAATTATTTCGTTACAAATAAATTACTTTGAACGCTCATAAAAATGTATTTGTGTTTCCAGTAGCCTTTTTTTTTTTTTTTGTTAAAGGTAGACAAACTTATGAGGAATCTTGTATTAAATGTTCAAATCTTAGATATTTTAAAAAGACAACTTTTTATGAATTTTTAACTCAAAATAATTTGTAAATATTCGTGATTTTGAAGAATTTTATCAAAATTCTAACTTCAGACGCTTGTAAAAATTACTGTGGATTTACGCACTACTTAGTTTCCACCGATAACAACTAATGGAACCTTGTTTTATATCTATTAGCTTTTCAACGTGGCGAGGCTGACACTTGAGCTCACATTAATAATTGTACCTACCTATACTTCAATATTTAGTTTTATTATTTTAAATACATCAAATGAATATTATTATTTATGAAAGTTATAACATACTAAATCAAGATATACAAGATATTAATGAGTGTAATAAATAAATAAATTAACTAATTAAGTATGTAGGTACATAAGGTTACAATATTTTAAATTTTGTACCTAAATTCAAAATTTTTGGTCTAGGTAGATTAAATGACACTAGGGTGACGATGGTGCAGAGGTGTAGCTTGTATACATTTTTTTCCTCACAAAAAATTAGTTTAACTACCCACTGACTTTAGGTAGGTAACCCGACTTTAAATATTAATTTACTCAAAAATAATTATTGTATTATTGTGGTTTTTAAGATGTTTTCTAAAACTATTAAGCAGTTTAAAATGTGTTATTAGTTTTATAACTTCTTTTCAATTTACGATAATTTAAAGTACTCCAAGATTCGATGCAATATAAGTTATATAACACTAAAAAAAAAACAGTATTTTTACAATAAGTACCTATTATATTCGATTTACGATTATTCAGTTTTTTAATAAAATTTTACTTCTAACTTATATTTAATAATAATAGAAATAATAATAATAATAATAATAAAATAATTATTATAATTATTATTGTTTATTGGTGTTATAAAACGTTAACCATTACATAAATTTATAGAAAAATTTGGTTATAACATCTCCTCGATAGCTCAAGGTTAAACTCGAGGAGAGAGTAGGTATCAAATTAGAGCAAATAAAATAGTTAATTATATAGTTACAAGGTAGGTACAAGGTAGGTACACCACGACAACTAAGCTTATGTGGTACAAAATATATGTATAAGTATAACATAACAATAATAATTAGGTTACTTAAGAATTGTGTTACTCAGTTACCTACCGTGTTAGACGTTATAGTATGATCCTTACAAATAAAATATTATTGTAATAAAACATTATAGTTGTAATGTATTGTATACTTTTTAAATATTTTAAAACTATTGAATCTATGAATGTAAAAATTATGTTTAACACAAATGTATTGTTTTATATTTTAATTTTTAAACGAGTTATAAGGTACTTTAAGACGTACAAACAATTTACAATTTATTTTAAAATACTCATAGCTCGCTTAATAATTAAAATATAATAAAAAGCCCCCGATAATAATCTTACCTTTAGATTTTATAAGAGGTCAATTCACTCCAATTATTAAACTAACAGGGCTACACGTGTTCTGCTGAGCGTAGAATTTGCCATGTTACGCACTTGTAAGACGGAGACAACATAGCACAAACTGTTTTGCACGGGAACGAACCGTGAAAGCTACAGTCATACTTAACTAAGAGACTACATTTTCACTACATATAAAGGAAAACTTTGGCTAAATCGTTTTTATTATTTTCATATCACTTGTACGAAAAAAGTTCTTATTGTTTCAAGATCCATTATTGTTTTGTTTTTCAAACTTTAATAACTTTTAGGTTCTGGGTGGAACGATGAGTGTATTGATTTTACAATGATGTATGTGTTTTGTTTTTTATTTTTTATTTGTGTCTGTCATCACCTTTGAGGACAGTAAAAGTGCTTGGATTTATCTTCAACAGTATCTTTTCTGATAATTTCTCAAAATCGACTTTAGTTTTTGGTGTAACTTTAAAATAAATGACCGTAGATACATACAATTTTCACTGGTTGTTTATATTTTCATTTTCTATACGTCATGATAAAATTTTCAAAATACATATTATGATTTGTTTTGATCTGTTTAGAGACCTTTTCAGTTTCCAATTTTATTAGCTTTTTTTCTATGAATGTCAATAAAACATTATTTGTTGAGTGAAAATACTTAAATTTAATACAAGGCTCCTACTATATTGTTACATTGACATTTGAAAAATATTAAAAATCCTTATTCACAGTTTTTTTCATAAGCATTTTAAGTTTAAATATTGACAAAATATGGATAAATCACGAAAATTAGCAAATTATTTTGAGTTAAAAATTCATAAAAATTTTTCTTTTTAAATCTAAGATTTTAAAATGTAATACAAGATTGCTTATAAAATTATCTACCTTTATAAAAAAAAAATGTCTTTAAGAAATCCAAATTAATGAGTGTTTGAAATTCAAATTTTTACAACATTGGATATTCATTTGATTTCGCATGTAGCGATTTTCTTATTTTGTTGTAATTCAAAAACGAATAACTGTAGATACATGAAAATTTCAAAATATTTTGTCTTGTTTTGAGCTGTTTAAAGACAATTTCATATTTCAATTTTTTTATTTTTTTTATGTGAATATCAATAAAGTTTATCTGTTGAGCCAAAAAGTGAAAAAAATTAATACAAGGCTCCTGATATATTGTTACAATAGCGGTTGAAAAATATTAAAAATACATAGGCACCATTTTTTTTTATAAGCATTACATAAATACAATTTATTTTTATAGTAATTTTAAGTTCAAATTTAGACGAAATTACATATTAAAAAACCTAGAATAACTATTTTAACATAAGCGCCAAAATGAGATAAGAACAAAAAAGTTGTATCGTACAAAATCGCAAAATCCTAGATATCTAAGTGCCATGGTTAACAGACATTACATTTAGAACTACATAATATTATATTTTAACAATTTATTATTAGCAATTTTTATAAGATCGAAAAAATCAACCGATTTATTCAAATTATATTTATTTGTAGGTATGTATATTATATTTTAATAATATATTAATCAACTGATTTATTAAAATTATAAATTACATATTAATTTGGAATTTTCTTCTAGCCTAAAGCACAATATAATAAGCAGAATATATACGTCCACCTTAGTATTTCTTACATATACAAACAGTAAATGACTGTAGACATTTTTAATTTACCAAAGTTGACAATTTAAGTTTTAGAAAAAAAATTTAATACATTATAGTATTATAGAATATTATACATACTTACTTACAATTTTTATTAAATAATTATGTAATAAAAATTGTTATAAAAATTTAAAAAAAAGGTCTGGGGGGGGGATCTATCCCCTCTTTATCATGTCCGATTTGACCGTCACTGGAGAGTATCTGAGTATGACAACAATCTGTCCACGTTCAGCGACAACAAATAACAGGCGTTGCAAATCAAGACCGATAACACGGTGATGAGGTTAACTATGGGATGGATAATAACGATGACTGACACTCTCAACGACGACTTGGAAAACAATTTGGAGATAAGTAATCAACAAAAAGTTCCCATAAAGCATTAGCGTAATAATTAGGGCTGGAATTTTAAAGCCCTAAGAAATCTCTAAAGTAATAAAGGGTATCTCTTCCCATGTGACGGTCAGACGCTTTTCACACAGAGAGGATGCGCAAGGCCAGTGCTTGCTTTAGAATGAAGCCACACCCCTGCACAGCCCTGATTACCAATCTATGCTGAATAGACTATAGGAGTACACAGTACAGTCAATTTTTCAAGTATTTTAATTATTTATTAGGAAAACAATATATACATAATCTTAATATAATATCATACAGGTAAGAATAAAACAAAACTTATTTCTCATAGTTTAAGTTTTAATACAAGTATTCAATTTCAAAGAAATCAATACAAATACTATCTACATAAATAAATACAACACTTTAAACAAAATATATCCTATCTTGATATAATTTGATAAACATTAAACTTTATGTGGATAAATTACATTTGAGAGGAGTAATAATTTTAATCTTTGAATGGCTGTGTTTTAGTTCCATTTGTTGAGGATCGTAATTTACGTTTAAAGTTGTTTAAATTATGAGTATTTTCTCGATCACAGCGTTCAAGCTTTATACAAGGTACCTTATCAAACACTATATTTTTTTTTGCACATTTATCTAGCACTTTTTTATAGCAAGTTCCTAACTCTAATTTTAATGCTGGATTATTGATTAATGTTCCTATTTGGATATTATTGTTTAACACATTCGTAGAGTATGTAATATTATGGTTATGGTCATGTACATTTGGATTAGAAGTTTCATTTCCTTGAGAAATTGTTGAATCATATGTATGTTTGGTTTGGTTTTTCTTAACATTTTGTGAGTATTGTTTGTGTTGAATAACACTAGAATTTGTCATCACATTTTTACATTCAGCATTCATAACATCCATAGATCGAAGAGTTCTTTGACAAACACTTTTTAAAGGTTTTATATATGCATAATGGGATTTGTTTTTGATTACTTTAGGAAGATTTATTATAATATTAGATATTGCTCTATGTAAATATCTGATATTTTTATTTTTACTGTATTTGATAATATCAGCTAATGAATTCCAATCGTCAATATCATTGCATATTGTATTCCATTTTCCTGGGCCAAAAACTCCCGACGGATAAGGTGCATATTGAATTTTTCCGTTTGTATACTGTAAAACATAAATTAAATAAATTATATTAATTAATCTAAAAATATAGTTTTTTTCAGTTATTAATTTTGTAAATTATTTAAAAGTGATATAGGCATTATAAATTAAAAATTATATTATAAAGCCCATTGTACTTACATACTCTACTGGTAAGTTAGTAGAGTTCTCATAGTCTTCTCTATATAATTTATTGCTTCCAAAATACCAATACACTGATTTATTTAGGTCATAACCTAGTGGTGTTATGTTCAACATGTGGCGTATTTTTGTATTATTGGAGAGTTTATTTTGAATATTCTTCACATCAAGAATAAAATTGCAAAAGATGTAAAGAGCTTCAACTTTTTGTTTACGTGTTAAATCATCAAAATATGTTGCTGAATCTAGTGGATATTTAAAATTGTAAATCTGAAAAATGTATACAATACATAATTATTATATCAATAATCACTAAACTATTTATCTTTAGACAGTAAAATTGTATTTGTATTTAAAACAATATGCATTACTAAAATAGTGTAATTTACTAATTTAATATCAAAAAAGGTGGGCAAGTGGGTGTCGCTCTACTGTACAGTAGGTTACAAGTGGGTCACTTGATACATTTTGTCAAAATTCAAAGTTTATAAAAAAAACTGTGCTTATGTTTTTTTAATATTTTTCAACTGCTAACAATCAGAAGCATTGCATTAAGTTTTCACACTTTTTGGCCCAACAAATAAAATTGTATTGTCATTTATAAAAAATATATTAGGAGCATTTTATTAAATTGTCAAGCTTTTTTACCCAACAAATAACATTTTTATTAGTATTTATAGGAAAAAAAAATGAAAATATTGAAAATTGAAAATGTCTTCAAACAGCTCAAAAAGAGTCAAAATATTTTAAAAATTCTATGGTTATAGAAAATTAAAGTACAAACATTCAGTGAAATTTTTAACTTATGAGGAATCTTGAATCACATTTTAAAATCTTAAATTTAAAAAGAAAATTTTTTATGTTTCTAATTCAAAATAATTTGCACAAAAAAAAAATTGTGCCTATATAATTTTAATATTTTTCAACTGATCTTGTAACAATATATTAGGACCTTCTAATACAATTTTCAAGCTTTTTTACCCAACAACTAAAATTTTATTGATATTGATAAAATAAAAAACTAAAAAAATTGTAAACTGAAAATGTCCGTAAACAGCTCAAAATAAGTCAAATTATTTTTCAAAAGTTATGGTGTATAGAAAATGCTAATATAAACATTCAGTCAAAATTGCATGTAATAGAATATTAGAAAAATAGAAATAAAATAAGCTTATAACAAAAATAATATGTTGTTTGATAAAAAAAAAACCACACACATACAAAATATGTTTGGAAATAGAACTTAAATATACTTAAAATAAATATGCATACCAATTCATTAAATTCCGGACCTAATATTCGTATTTTTTGAAACAATTTAGAAATTAAAAAAATTATTTTAAAATTAAAAACATATTAATTTTAGTTTGAACTTACAATACATTTACTCTGAAAAAGTTCTTTCATATTATTCCACCATTCATTTGTATTTTGATCAGAAGAAACACAAATTTGGGTAAATCGGATAGCCATATCAGTCAACAAATATGAATTCTCTTCAACTGCATTTTCAAATTCCTGTAATTTTTTTTTTTTGTTAAAAATACTATAATAAAGTTTTATATAATAGTTACACTCCTATTAAATATTGATTAATTGCGTCAAGTTAAACAGTGTAACATTTTGGATAAGTATTTTAAAATATATTTGGTAATGTTCATGTTTTATTTAATCATTTTTAACACATGTCTGTGAATTAATAAATTTTTTTTTTATTGACCGTAAAGCCAAGCCAACATTACTTAAAAATCATAATATTTATAAAAAATATGGTTTCACATTAAATCTTTAAAATATAGATATTTGTAACTAAATAATTATAACAATTGATTTTGTTAATACGTTTTAAAAACTTTTTTTAAAAAAAAAACTCTAAAATATAACAATTACTGTTTAACATCTAGTTAACAATTATTAAACATATTATATTTTATAATATTATATTTATATAATAAATAAATAAATAAATTTAATACCTTTAAATAGGTATTTATATTTTTGTAAAATATTTTTAAGCTCTACTGTTATATTTCCTTTCCACAGTTGAGTATAATTTACTGCTTTGTACTTACATTTATGTCTATTTGACTGATATCTTTAGTGATAAGGTTGAAAACTTTACAAAAATGTACAATACTCGGTATCTCCCACCAAGTTTTAATTTCTGAAATATAAAAAATGTATTATTATCCTATATATTTTACTAATGCATCATAATACACAAAACAACAAAATCACATTAGATTTAAAGAAATAAGTACAGCCTACAGATACCTAGTTAGTTTAAAATTTACATTAAGCTTAAGGATCGTCACAAAGAATTTTTATTTTTTAAAAGATCAGAACAAAAATGGAACAATACAATTAACATTAATATTTAATTATTTTTTTTGTAAATATAACTATTTTAAATTGTTACAATGTAACCTAATTACATTGTAACCCAAATATAATGATATAATATTATATAATGTAGGTACCATACATTCATTATGTATGTTCAATTCCAATTTTTCCTTAACACGTTGACTGCCAGTAGTCATTTGTAATTCTCAAATATTATAATTTTGTGACCACCGGCGCCCATAGTTGATAATTACTACCTACCAAGCCACATGACATCCGGTGACCGTAAATGAATATGATTTTAACTAATTACATTTATTATGGCGCTACAATATTGTACCTACTAAAAAGAGAGGCGTACCAGGAAAAATATTTATTTGATGTAATAAACGTATTATTTTTGTTTTTTCAAATACAAAGTAGGTATACACAAATTAGGAAAAACATGGAAATATATGTTAAGTGTGTCAATAATGTATACCGTGTTACCGCCGACAGTCACATGGCCAATAAGTCAGTCAACGTGTTAAATAAAAAATTTATTTAATCAATTACTTAGATTTTCTAGCCATTTAAGGGTTGTCCTGTATTAATATCAACTTTTTTTCTCTAATGGGAATCATACTTTTTCATATAAAATTAATTGACTTTTTTGAAAATGTTGACTGTGTTCTCTGAACACCACCAACTTGATTTCTATCGCAAGGACTATGTAGTTTTATTAATTAATAAATTGCATTCGAAAAGGGGGGTTCTCACTTTAAAAACAGAAGTTTAAGTCATTACCAAATACTACAAAAAAATTCAAGAATTTAAAAAATGGTCTTGGATTATATTTAAAATTTCCAAAAATTAGAATTTAAAATATTTTGTTACATATTTCAAATTTTCATAGGTAGGTATAATAATATGATGGTAATAATTATAATATTAAGAGCGTTTCAGAAAAAAATATACAATATACCTACATTTTTATTGAGAAAAATCTGTACAAATGAGCATAATAAGTTATATGATCACTCTGCACCTATATACAAGTACCTAGTTTTTTTTCCATTGGTTTTTTTTTTTTTAATACAAAATTCCGTACGTCATAAGATGTGGAGGGGGAATTCCTTACAATTTGCGCACCAGTGCACCTCCGAAAATATTGATCTGGTCGTGCCCCAGTGGCGTAATTAGGAATTCGGTTTGGTAGGGGGGAGGGAGGTATACGTTTATAGCAAACATGAATGGCCATTATCAATACTTTGATCAAAATGTTAGCAGTAAAAAAAAAAGTTTTGAGGGGGATCTATAATCCCCTAATCACGCTCATTTTGTGACCATGCGCATATAACATTAAAACCAAGATAAACGTACAGTGTGTAAATTTGATAAATTTGAATTCACGAAGTAAACCTCCAATTTATAATAAATAATGTTACGACGATACGCACAATGAGCCACAAACAAAAACGGAGGGAAATTATGAACATTGTTGTTTACGACCATTATCGTATGCTCTGCAGGTGTATTGATCGTAAGACGCCGCCTAACGTTACAATCTCACGGGGCATTGATACGCGCGTAATGGTCGCATATGACGTGAAAGTTGTAATATATTCTGTCGACGTCATCCGCGAAACGCTTTGCCCACACACCTAATCGGTTTTGATATTGTTATCAGTTATGTAAATTATTAGAGCCGTCAAAATACTCACCGCCGTCCATGGTCGTCGTCGGCGCGAAACGAGATATTTGAAAAAACCGATTTGGTGTTATTATCGCGTGCGCGCGATATTGTAAAATGTCTGCGGTTATAATATTGACCACGGTCGACGACGTCGATGAAGGTCGTACCTACAACATGGCAGCGAAAATCACGTCGTGGAGCATGAAAACTCGCGGCGCGCCGACAGTCTAGCGTCCGAACCGCAGTCGTATCGCCCGAATAATCGGCGAGCACTGAGCGGCGAGCCGCAGACGGTCGCGTCACCCGCGTAATAATAATATTACTATCGAAAGCGCGGAAACCGGACAGCGTCCGCGACGGCGGTGGGCGACGGAAGTACTAGAACTCCGCGCGTCCGGAGCGTGCCCGGTTATGAACGGTTAGGTTGGGTGGTTAACCGGTCATGGACTAAATAGACGTGTCGGCCGATCGCCGGACCTCAAAACGGACGACACTGCAGCTGCGGTAGACTGGTAACGACGGTGGACATTTCGAGGGGGGGGGGGTGACAAAATAAGAATCGCTGTTTTGAAATAATTGTTTATTGTATTTTTGCGAGTTATCATAACGATAGATCGTGAAATCGAATGTCTTCGCGAGATGCCTCCACGTCTCCGTATGTGTTCAAAGATACGGGTACAATACATTTTAAAAGATCACAGGTAGGTGTAAAATAAAAAATGGAAATATTTCGAATGATCGATAAGTCAAATAATACAAATACAATTAACAGCCAATGAATATATAGGTATTCTTATGAAAGAACCATTAATCGTAGGTTCCACCTGCCTACCTCAAATCGTGATTGAAAATTATTTATTGTATATTAATATTTTAATGATCACTGATAAGTATACCTAAACCTAGTGCGTATTTGTAATTAAATATTAATAATGTGGTGATTACACTGATTAGCTTTTGACAAAAATTATCGATCAATCGATTTCGCGTGATTGACGATTGCGAGTAATATTGTGAAGTCTGGGGATCAGTTTTCCTTTGGGGTAGGGGATTTTTTCCCACGTGGATTTTTATTCCGCAATTCACCGTCCCTATATTATTATAGTTCAGTGCAGTGCCGCAACTACCGCAGGTGCAGACGGTGCAATGCACCACCTGATGGGCCTCACTGGTATTTATGGGGGGCCTCGAATTTTCCATAACCATACATAATATTATAAAACAATTATAAAATCAAATAAAAGGGTTCAATCATTTTGAATTTTGTATTTTCGTGTATATATATATATATATATATATAGATGCTATTTCATTGGCTCAACAATACCTATGCATATTTATTTCTATAAATAGGCAAATTGTTTATTAACAGTCCGGTAACTGTGTTAATAAAAAGTTTTGATAGTATAAAGATGCAAGTGCGTTTTTATTTGTAGATTCTGAGCAGTGAGATAAATGTATTTGTTTTATAATTATGTGTGTTTTTTTTTGTGTCTATACACGATTTGTGAAATAATGCTTATTTTTCAATTTCAGTATCTTGTTCGATGGGAAAGTGAATCTAGTCTAGTTGGTACTTTTGGGAGATCAAAATGAAAAATTTTGCAGTAGTTTTCAAAAGCGCCGTGAAAAACAAATGAAAAATTAAGGGAAAACGGGAATTTTTACGCAAAATCCATTTTATGTATCCCTATAAAACAAATGACCGATACATACATGCAATTTTCACAGGTTGTTTATATTCGCATTTTCTATACAAGATAACATTTTCAAAATATTTTGATATGTTTTGAACTGTTCACGGACATTTACAGTTTCCAATTTTATTAGTTTTTTATCTATGAATGTCAATAAAACTTTATTTGTTGGGTAAACAAGCTTGAAAATTTAATACAAGCTCCTAATATATTGTTTCAACAACATTTGAAAAATATTAAAAATCCTTAGTCACAGTTTTTTTTCATAAGTATTTAAAGTT
>NC_042493.1:125450834-125459669 GCF_005508785.2 Acyrthosiphon pisum
TTTTTTTTTTATAAGCATTTAAAGTTCGAATTTTACAAAAAGTGTCATATTTAAAATTTAATAATTATTTTGTAGTAAAAATGTATACAATGTTCAACTTTTATAGCTAAAGATTGAAAATTTAAAACAAGGTTCCACGTAAATTGGTTATATATAAATTATTTTATTTACAATAATATCATTAAATATACTTAGTAATATACTAATATCATATGATGACGACCGTCTTCGCACAGAATCGTTTTTCTTATACAGTGATATTATATCATTGAATTCAAATTTAATACCATCCATAACAGTGACCTATTTGAATGTACTTTAAGGATTCATTTATATAATTATATGTATCTATCTTAAATTTTACCAACTTTATCAGTCATGGAATTCACAGACTAGTTTAAATATTTAATTCCTAAGATAAAAAGATGTATGCCATTTTAAATATAATAAATGTACCTATAATAAGTTAATTTATTTTGTTATTAGTATTTACTATTTTTTAATTAAATGTTTAAAATATAATAATAATATTATAACGATATATTATTTTAATATTATAGTCAAGTGCAATTAGACATTTTTTTATTACATAAGTTGCAATTACCAAAGAAAAATGACAAGTGGGTAGGATACTTTTGTTGGATACATAAACTCTCAAAATGCCTGTATACTTCCACTGTCTGCAGTACATAAGTGGAAATCCATTAAAATGTCAGGGGGGGGGGGCTTAAATTGTACACATCAATTGTGCCAAGGGTTCATACACAACCAAAATGACTTTATATACTTTATATTTTTTTTTTTTTTTTGGGGGGGGGGGACTTATGGGATATTTGGTGGCTAAGCTTCTCCGTATTTCCGCCAATGCTACAGTAAAAAAAAAAAAGAGCCTCTAAAATATTTTTGAACCGTGGCCTCAAAATTGTAATTGCGGCACTGGTTCAGTGCAATATGCAGTATCGTAAAATAATGTACCTATTTAAATAATCTTACCAATATACCGACATGAATAGTTTCATTGCGGTGTAGTCTGCAGTACTATGAATAATGTATATATAAATAAAAATAAAAATTCTACTACTCTGTATGCTTATGAATCAAATTTATTCAAATACTTTTTTTTTAGTACAAACAATTTTATATTTTAGTCTATGCGCTGTACCGAGCGGTACCTATTTAAGTATTTTGTATATACCCACAGGATAATTTGATTTAGGGTACAATTATATAGGACAACCACACAATCGAACGAATCCAATCCGTTTTTGTATTTTAGTCCGTGAAAACTAAAACGCCGCGTTGAACGCGTTGCATAATTTATAACGTAATTTTTTTTTATAGTTACGTATCTGTTTCCAGCGCAACGCAATCACAGCGACGGACTGTGCTACTGTTTTACAGCACATTGTGCTGCGGGCTACGGGCATGTAAAACAAAAATGTATAAATATTAAAATCAATCTAATTGTGCTTACAGGTTTATTACTAGTTGAACTTAGTATAGGTAGGTAGCACCATAGAACATAATATTATTATTTATTTATTTATTTACGGGTAAGAACCCAATTACAACAAGAAATATAGTATAAAAAGAACAAAAAACACATTTAATTAATACAAATTACAATAAAATTCAATTGCAGAAAAAAATTAATCTAATAAAAAAATGTTCTTACATAAATAGTAAGCGTTTACAGAAATATAATTAAAATTAAAATAATCAATTTGTTTATCATTACCTAGCGATTATGTTCAATTGAAGATGTGTGATTAATATATCTTATGTCAATAATACGAATCAGTACAAATTTACTGAGCGATCGGCAGTAGGCAGTATTATCACAAAAACACAGTGGAAATATTCAAAAATAAACACAGAGCTGTGTTCTCATACTGCGATGACGGCCCGCAGCGGTCTGAAAGTGAACATTGTCAATTGACTATTTTAAAATTCGGTAAACTAAAATTTTTTTTTACACATTTTTATCTCTGTATCCTACTGAATTGAAACATAAGTTCTGAGGTCTATACAAATATTTTTAATCAGAGTTATAACCGTTGTAATGCGATAAATGTTTATTATACCTATTCGACATTTTTCTGAATTTGTAAGAAAGATATTTGTTTGATTTTTCTGGTCCAGCAATATTTTTTTTCCTTTTATATTTGATTTTTTTTTTTGTGCAATAGGTCTTGTAAACCAATACGTAAAATATTTATATATATATATTTTTTTTTTTTGATGATGATCAAATAATTGAAGATTTATTATAATTTTATATATTATTTTCATTTAAAGACTGTGAATAAAAATTACTCAACATTGCACTATTCTCAATACAAAAACATTGTAAAGGAAGTTATCAAGTACCAACATATTATATAACTATATAAGCATTGTTTGCGGTCACTTGCGTTTTCCATGTATAAAAATACTGTTACTATTATAAATTGGAATATAGCCATAAAACTAAATTAATTAGGTTTAAATTAACTAGGTGACTAGTGAGAATATATAATTATTTTATAATAATTAGTATGAATTATAAATCATAATACTCTACCTATATTATATACATTCAATTTTCATAATTGTTTTTGAAAAATAAATTACATTTTAAATAATTACAATACAGTTAAATATTAGTTTCTGTAAAAAAATATTTAAGGGGCCTCGCCACCACGTCTTTTTTTGTCAAAAACTACTGTCTCTAATTCCAACGGTACGTGCCGACAATTATCACGATTTTTATTCTGAAAAAATATTCGGATTGCTGGTAATATATACAAGGAAACGGTCGAGACACATTTTTAATTTTTGTAATTTAAAATGCAATAAAAATTGTAAAAAATTCAAAAAAATTCAGAATTTCAAGCTTTAATATTTAATTAACCAAATACAATTTTAAAAATGTACCTCGACCGATGCCTCATAGATGTTGTGGAAAAAAAGAATATTTTGTCAGAATGCAAATCGAGTTAATCGTTGCGACGTATTGTTGGAATTAGAATCGTGTGTTTGAGTGAAAAATAAACATTTTTTCATGATCACAATATTATATACTGACATGCGCATGCGAGTGCGTGTGAGAGCCCTCTGTACCGCTACAATTGACCCGCATGGACGCCACACACACTAATAATCATTTACGACTAACACATAGATCTCGTGTGGCGACAACGAGATTAGAAATTGCCTAAATGATTCTCGCCTTAAATCAATGCGACGGCGAGGCCCCTTAAATTGATGTCTTTATTACTATAGTCACCAGTCAGCATTTCTTGTGGGGCTTTGACATCATCGGACGAACAAAAATATTGTAAAGGAAGTTCTCGAGTTCCAAAAAACATAAACATTGTTTTCGGCCACTTACGTTTTCAATATTCAATGTATTATGTATAAAAATATTATTGTTCAAATATTACCCTATTATTAATATAGATATTTTTGAAGTATTTTTTATAGTTACTGAAATAATTTTTATTCAAGTTTACGCTATTAGTAGTATTATTATTATAATATTCGTGTTAATAATATTTATATGAAAACATTTTTTTTTAGAATCTGAATGTGAACACTATTGGTTCCATCCATGATGAAAAAGCTATACGTCATGCCCGAGAGAATAAATTGTTTGATTTGGGTTTTTCTTTACTTCATTCGCTTAATTTACATATGCCTACTTGGCTACTTATTACTTATTCTAATTTATACGCCGCCATGGAATATGTACTAACCTTATCAGTGTCTTAGGCTAATATTGTGAACGGGTAATTAGCATATTAAAAATAATCAAAAATCGTCTACGAGTTTCATTATCTATAATGACTGCTAAGAAGATTTTTTTATTAATGTCTGTAGAAAAAGATAATATTATATTGAATGATTTGAAATTTGGAGATATTTTGGACATAATTAAAAACTTATATTATCATACTTATTACTTGATCTAAATTATTATCGTACACGTAATTACATAAATATATAATTTATTATATTATGATTTAATTTGTCATACTGAAATCGGATATATAGGAGCTCGCAGTGTTACTGATTTACAATTTTTTTGAAATCAACATAGAAAAATTTCTAAATCATAAGTCTTGTACTACCTACTATACTATTGAGAAATATTTAATATTTTGTTAGTTTAAGGGGCCTCGCCGTCGCATTGATTTAAGGAGAATCATTAAGGCAATTTCTAATCACGTTGTCGCCACACGAGATCTATGTGTTAGTCGTAAATGATTATTAGTGTGTGTGGCATCCATGCGGGTCAATTGTAGCTGTACAGAGCGCTCTCACACGCACTCGCACGCACATGTCAGTATGTAATATTGTGATAATGAAAAAATGTTTATTTTTCACTCAAACACACGATTCTAATTCCAACAATACGTCCCAACGATTAACTCGATTTGCATTCTGACAAAATATTCTTTTTTTCCACAACATCTTTGAAGCATCGGTCGAGGTACATTTTTAAAATTGTATTTGGTTAATTAAATATTAAAGCTTGAAATTCTGAATTTTTTTGAATTTTTTACAATTTTTATTGCATTTTAAATTACAAAAATTAAAAATGTGTCTCGACATAATATAAAATAATATAAAACCTAAACGACGTTTCGAATTAGCTATAAGTAACGTATTTATTATTTCTTCATATTATGTTATACTTAATAACGTCCTAATGAATATTTAGAGCAACAAGTTTATTTGTCTACGGTAATATTATATAGATTATCAACACTTTTACAATACTACAATGATATAAATAATCGAAATTTTTAATAAAAATATTCTTATATTGTTCTTCTTATTGTTTATACTACAGAGTACAGACCTGCGTCAACTTGTATCGTCGAAATTCGCTGTCGTCACCCGCCGCGGCCAAACACCGGTCAACGACAACCGAATAACCAATTATTTATAGATTTAATTCACTCGATTCCACGGGGCACAGCAGTTGATTATTTTATCAGAGTTATTTTCATTACTTATTAATTATTATTCAGTTTATGTTATACCGTGAGTTATAGGCGTAATAATAATATTATTTGTTATTCATATCGTATTCAATATTGGCCAATATTAATATAAGAGAGAAAATTACGAGACACCGATTAGAAAAATAATCGTTTTAATTGTTGTTATAGTTTGCAACACAGCCAGTAGCGTGTTTAATGGGGGGGGGGGGGGCTCGGAGAGGAAATTGCTACAATCATTAAATCCCGAGTCCTATGACGGGGCGCCGGTGCTTGAGGTAGGTAAATATATTTTATAAAGACTAAAGGGTAATATTAGGGAATAAAATGTTCATCGAAAATAATATGTTACAATATTTTTCTAAATTTTACTTGTGATAATGGATTTATCGGAAATACGCACGGCTGAAGAATATAAAATATTATGGTCATGAGTAATACGAGTAATACAATATTTGCGATAACGCGTGTTCGCCTATGAGAAACAAGACCCAGAAACGGCGGAAATGTAAGTTTCACGGCCACGCACATGGAATATTCAGTTATCAATATTATTGTCAACAAAATTATTATAGTTCCAGTGGATAGTATAATAGACGTCAATACAATTAAAAATAGTTTATTTCAGGAAACGTGGCTATCGGTGACTTTATGCCTACGCATTTATTAAATATAAATAAATCCAAATCGAATCGAAAGCCCGTGGCCAATATATTTTGACCATTAGACGAAAAATAGGCTTTTATATAGGTAGGTAGCAACAGCCGAATGAATTCGGTATACACATATGTTACACCGTAACGAACATAGTGTGAAAAATCCTCATCGATAATAATACCGAATACCGATAACAATAACAAATTGAAACTACCACGTAAGGTAACGAACGGTTCTTACTCATAAGATTAAGGCCACGGATGTCGATGACTTTTGCATCTTTTTTTGGTCCACGATAACGATGCATTCCTAGCTTGAAATGCGTTTCAACAAAATACAAATCTATATAGCTAATTTTTATTTTGCAGTAATTTTTTTTAAGTTTTGAGAGAAAAATTACGATTAAATTATTTGTCGTTTTTATATTTTTGTATTTTCCATCAGTCGAATAATTTAATTACCTACCTATTACGAAGAATACTTTAAGCAATTTTTTTAAGATTACGTATGTTTATAAATATAGATTTTATAATTTTAATATAGCGTTATTTTTTTAAATATTTAGGTAGAGGCAAGCCTAATAATACTATAGAAAGAAGACAAGTTCTAACTTCTAAACATTGGTAACCACCTGCACACATCGATTATTTAATTATTTAGCCATTTAGATAAAAACTTTACAAATTATGGACGTCATGACTAAATAGCAAAGACATATATTACTAATTTTATACTCTCATAAATTGTTTGTAAATTATATAATATTGTGTAACATTATAATTGTTGACGTACCTATATCGTTGTATCTACAGAAAAAAAAAAATGATAAAACAATATAATATGATATTTTTGGTAAACTATACTATATAATGTTATGCAGCGCTGCATAACTGACGTAATATTGTAATAAAAAAAAATGATAAGACTTAGGTAGGTATATTTGATATTTTGTAAATTATCTATCATAATAATATATTATTATAAAGCATTATTTTAAGCAGGTCGCTGGCGTGGGTTCACTTATCGAACGGTCGTCAACCGACAACATGTCAAGGTTGTCGCGATAACCCACAAGTACCTATCGACAATAGCTTAATCGTTTGATTTAGAAGATTAAACATAAATAAAAGTATTTTATTTTACTATTAGGCATTATAGTAGTACAGTAGGTTAAATTAATTTTTACCGAAAAAATTGCATTTGAAAATTGAATTTGTGTACCTATAAAATAATATAATAAATAATAATATTGACATTGGACGATATAGGTACTCAAAAAAAGAAGGTACCCGCACGAATAATATATTGAAATATTTTTAAATTACAACAAAATAACTGAAATCGGAATTCTTGGTTATACATTTATAATTATATTATTTTTCGTTCAAATTTGAAATTAAAATAACTACAAAAATGACTGTAATACAAAACTGTGTTTTATAAAGTTTTTATATTTTTTGGTTACTGCCGTACGAATTATTTCTGAGAATCTTTGCTTTAAGTTTTCAATCCTTAGCTATACAAATTGAACATTTTGTAATTTTTTAACAACAAAATAGTTTGAACGCATTTTCGATATTTTAATAAATTTTGTATTTTTGTCAATATTTGAACTTAGAATAGGTACTTCGTAAAAAAATTAGTACCTATGGATCTTTGATATTTCTCAATTTGCGTATGTCGTCTCCGTATTACAAACGTACAACATAGCAAAAACTGTTTTGCGCGGGATAGAACCACTCAGGCTGTAGTGATAGCTAAGACTCCCAAAATATAGTTCAGAAGTTCTGATACCAAAACTATTTTTGCTATGTTTTACATTTGTAAGACGGAGACAACACTGCGGGTGTAGGGTCCTCCTAAGAGGAACTTTGTATTAAATTTTAAAGTTTTTTGACCGAGTGAAAAATTCTTATCGACATTAATTTAAAAAAAAGAACTAATAAAAATCGAAAATTTCTTATGCCTATAAATAGCTTAAAAATAGTCAAGATATTTTGAAAATTTTTTCAATTTGTTCACGTATACAATATGCTAATATAAATGTTCGGTTAAAATGTCATGTATTTACGGTTCTTTTTTTTGGTGTTACACTAAAGAACATAATCGATTTCTCAGAAACTGCTTAAAAATCTCAGTTTTTCTTTAATTTTAGATTCTGAGCGGAGCAATGAATGTATTGATTTTACAATGATGTGTATTTTTTTTAATATTTTAAGTTTTTTTTTTTTTGTCCGTCAACCACCGTTTTGAACTGCAGTTTACATTTTCAGCTTCAAATTTTTTTTTTCTACGTAGGTATGTCAATAAAAAAATTTTTGATGGGTAAAAAAGCTTGAAAAATGAATACAAGGCTCCTTTATATTGTTACAACGATAGTTGAAAATTATTAAAAATACGTAAAAATCACGAAACAGAGCAAATTATTTTGAGTTAGAAATTCATAAAAATTTTTCTTTTTAAATATAATACCTATGTATTATACACATAATAATATAACTGTTATTTCATACATTATGTCAACATTGAACTCGCGGTAAAATAATTAACATGCGTTTACGTAATTTTGACAAAGTTCGTTAAAGTTTGCAGACCTTAATTTTAATATTTTTTGATTTTGATGATGAGGAAGCATATATATATATATATGTTGTGACTATACTATGAATTATGAGAATCCTCGTGTTTAGTTTAAATCTTTTTTACTCATAAACAATAATTTATCATACACATCGGAAAAAAAATTGTCGAAATATGTCTATTTAATTTAATAATTTATATTTTTTTTTATCTATTTTTTTGTCCAACTATAGTAATTTATTTGTCCTGCATCTAATAGCTAGATATTACCGCATTATATTATTATCAATGCTATCCTACATAAGTATTTTCATGTGACAGGAAAGTGAATTAACGCGGAGATCAAATCAACCTATTATGAAACTTGATGGTAAGAACATTATCTGTGTTTTGTTGGAAGTTTTTTACTATAGTTCAGTTTTTAAGTGAGTTATAAGCATTTTTAATTCACATTTATTATACACGCTATAACTCACTTAAAAATAAGAGGACGCTACACCCGCATACGCTGTCTCCGTCTTACAAATGTGCGACATGGTAAAAACTGTTTTGCGCGGGACAACTTTTCTAGCACCATATTTGTTATAGAGCTACCAAATTTTCACAACAC
>NC_042493.1:125459958-125462961 GCF_005508785.2 Acyrthosiphon pisum
AAAGTTGTCCCGCGCAAAACAGTTTTTGGTATGTTGTACATAATATGTAAGACGGAGACAACACGTCATGCGAGTATAGCGTCCTCGGTATGGCATTGATTTTAAGGAGAATCATTTAGGCAATTTCTTATCTCGCCACCCGAGATCTATGTGTTAGTCGTAAATGAATGTGTGTGCGGCGTTCATGCGGGTCAATACTCAATTGTAGCGATACGGAGGACACTCGCACACAGATGTTAGTATGTAATATTGTGATCATAAAAAATGTTTATTTTTCACACCAACATACGATTCTAATTCCAACAATATATTCAATATAGAGTGGTCGCCGCTTATTACAATCACGGTTAATGTTATCAAACGTTTATTGTTATCGAAAAGTATAGGTACGGGCCGGATGTATAATTTAATTGTATAAATTATGTCGGTTATTGTAATCAATAGGCCGCATAATATTATCAGTTTGAGGTCATAAAATCATCATTATGTAGTTATTAGACAAAGAAAATGTCCGAGTTTTCGTCGAATGGCTCATAATAAAGATAAAAATGTCTATACACATTGATATCACATTTATTATTTATTATATCTACCTTTCGTTCGTACACCATTAAGACAGTACCATCGCTGCCCGTCGACCAGTATCGCGTTTGTATACATTCGTATCGTGTGTGCGTAAAAATGAGTGAAAAAAGAAAAAGAAATGACCTAACAATTTATGATAAAATGTCAATATTACAAAGTTACGACAATTTACCAAAAATGGGACAGCGAGAAGCAGCTATAAAGCTACACATTTCCCAACCGTTATTGTGTAAATTGTTAAAAAAACGAGTTGAAATAGAAAATTTAGTAACACTTAATAAAAATCCAAACATAAAGAGGATACGCAGTGGGAAAGAAGAACAAGTTGAATCAGCATTATCATTATGGTTTATTAATGTTAGAAAAAATGATGCACGCATTAATGGTCCAATATTGCGTCAAAAAGCTGAAGAACTTGCGAAAAAAATGGGTATAGAAAATTTTATTGCCTCAGAAGGATGGTTTCATCGCTGGAAGAAACGTGAAAATATTGTATACAAACGAACGTACGGAGAACAAAAAGACGCGGATTTCTCGACAGCAGAAAATTGGATAAAAACTGAATGGCCAAAAATTATTTCAGAATATACGCCCGACAATGTTTTTAATGCTGATGAAACTGGGTTATATTATCGTGCCTTGCCTGAGCATACTTATTTATTCAAAAACGAAAACGCAAAAGGCTGTAAGAAATCAAAAGAGCACATCACTGTCCTATGTTGCGCGAGTATGTCAGGTAAAAAACAAAAACTTTTGGTTATAGGGAAAAATAAAAATCCTCGTTGTTTTAAATCTGTAAAATGTTTACCAGTTGATTATTACGCCAACACAAATGCTTGGATGACATCAGTTATTTTTAACGAATGGTTAATAAAGTGGGATAAACAATTGAATAATAAAATCGTTTTACTTATTGACAACTGTCCTGCACACGTGGTTAATGTGTCTTTAAAACACATTAGAATCACACTTTTGCCAGCAAATACAACATCATTAATACAACCATGTGACCAAGGAATAACAAAAACCTTAAAATCATATTATCGCAAACAAATGTGGACAAGAATAATAGACAATATAGAAAATACAAATGATCAACAAAAATTGTCCGCTAATGAATTAGCAAAACAAACCAACCTCTTAGATGCATTACATCTTATAACAATGGCTTGGGACCAAGTGACAGATAAAACAATACGAAATTGTTTTAAACATGGGGGTTTTGCAGAAAGTATCGATGAGGAGGAAGAAGAAGAATATGAAGAAGTAGACTTAGATTTTGAAAATTGGTTGAAAATCGATGAAAATATACCTACTACATCAAATTTTACTGAAGAAGATATTATACATACTTTATCACAGACAAATAAACCTGGAGAAATTGAAAATGAAGAAATTGAGCTCGAGTCACAAACAGACACTGAAAAACCTCCAAGTTCTTCGGAAATGAGAGAGGCTCTACGAGTATTACGAAAGGGAGTGCAACAACATTCATCAAATTTTGAATTACAATACAAATACGAACATTTTATCAATGATCTTTTAACGGTAAAAAAAAAACAGTCATCAATAAAAAAATATTGTTCAAGTTAGTGGTAGTAGTTAGTAGTATATACCTTCATATGTACTTTAATTAGAAATAAATAATAATAAATAAAATAATTATATTTTTAATGACTATGTGTTATGAATTATTATGATCATAAAATTTGATGCAATAGGTACTATATTATAATTTTTTTTTTATTTTACGTAGGTTTTATTATTTTTTATAACTTTTTTAACTTTCGTATAGTGTTATCAATCGGATTATGTTATCAGTTATGTCCCGTATCAAAGTGATTACATTAAGCGGCGACCAGTGTATTAATGTATACGCGGCAACGATTACCTCGATTTTCATTCTGACAAAATATTCTTTTTTTCCATAACATGTACGAGGGATAGATCGACGCAATTTTTTAATTGTATTTAGTTAATTAAATATTTAAGTTGGAAATACTCAATTTTTTTGAATTTTTTACTATATTTAATGGAATTTAAATTACAAAAAGGTGGGTAAGTGGATGTCGCTCTGCTGTACAGTAGGTTACAAGTGGGTCACTGTATAATGAATAGTATTAAATTTGAATTCAATGATATAATATCACTGTATAAAAAAAACGATTCTGAGCGGAGACGGTTTGTCAGTCTAGGTATTAGACATACCTATATAATTATAGGTATACTTATCTATAGTATCTATACTCATCTATAATATCAATAATAAATTCCAAATTAATCATATCACAATATCCATTAGGTAACGCGTTATACATCAACAACAAACCGTGGTGCTATCATAGATATATAATAGTATACTTTAGAAGTTTCAAGTACCTACAAATAATATTATACAATCACAACAAAATATCTAAA
>NC_042493.1:125463377-125474321 GCF_005508785.2 Acyrthosiphon pisum
AAAAAAAATTATGCCCATGTATTTTTAATGTTTTTCAACTGCTATTGTAACAATGTATCAGGAACCCTTTTATTAATTTTTTACATTTTTTGGCCCAATAGATAAAACTTTATTGATATTTATAGAAAAAAAAAACTAAAAAAATTGAAAACTTACAATGTCCGTAAACAGCTCAAAAAGAGTCAAATTATTTTCAAAATTTTATTGTATATAGAAAATGCTAATATAAACATTCAGTGATATTTTCAAGTTTCTGCAGTCATTCGTTTTTTAATTACAACAAAATAAGAAAATCGTTACGTAAGAAATCGAGTAAATACAAAATGTTGTAAAAATGTGAATTTAAAACGCTCATAAAAATTTAATTTGAATTTCTTATTGTTGTGAACCCCTGTCTGTATGCTATACGCAGTATGAGATATAGTAATAGTATAATATAGTATAGTGTGTAAGCATATTAATGTGTGAACAGACAGAGTCACACTGTCTTAAGGAATTCGCTGTGTGGACAGTTTTGAGCCCGAGCGAGCCCCTACCGTGTCTCGCTGTCTGTGTAATAGTCAGTGTAGTCCTGGCAGACCATCGAGCAGAGCCTCTGTTGTTTTCTTAAGTCTAATAATTATTCTGTGCAACTAAATTTCTTTTAAAATTGATTATATTAATAAAGTATTAGTGATAACTCAAACACCTCGTATTTATTTACTAACGAACAAACTCGGTTGTGGAGACGTCCATAACATTATAGACATTTTTTTTTTTGATAAAGGTAGATTATCCTATAATTTTATTCCTTAAGGAATCTTGTATTACATTTTAAAATCTTAGTTCTAAAAAGAAAAATTTTTACGAATTATAAACTCAAAATAGTTTGCTAATTTTCCTGATTTTTCCACATTTTGTCAATTTTTAAACTTTAAATGCTAATAAAAGAAAACTGTGACTAAGGATTTTTAATATTTTTCAAATGTCATTGTAATAATATAGTAGGAGCCTTGTATGAAATTTTCAAGTATTTTTACTCAACAAATTAAGTTTTATTGACATTCATAGAAAAAAAAACTAATTAAATTGGAAACTAAAATTGTCCGTAAACTGGCTCAAAACAAATCAAAATATTTTGAAAATTTTATCATGTATAGAAAATGAAAATATAAACAACCAGTGAAAATGTCATGTATTTACAGTCATTCGTTTTAAAGTTACACCAAAAACCAAAATCAATTTTCCCGAAAACAGATTTTGCGTAAAAATTCCCGTTTTTCCTTAATTTTTCTTTTGTTTTTCACGGCGCTTTTGAAAACTACTGGAACATTTTTACTTTTGACCCCATAAAGTACCAACTAGATTCACTTTCCTATCAGAAAAGGTACTGTTGAAGAAAATCCAAGCACTTTTACTGTCCTAAAAGGTGATGACAGACACAAAAAAAAAATAAAATAAAAAAAAAACACACATCATTGTAAAATCAATACATTCATCGTTCCACTCAGAATCTAAAATTAAAAATGTGGCTCAATCATTCCCTCGTATATATAACGGGAAATCCGAATATTTTTTCAGAATGAAAATCGCGATAATTGACGACACGTATATCGTTGGAATTAGAAACAGTAGTTTTTTATAAAAACAGACGTGGTGGTGAAGCCCCTTAAATTGTTTCATAATTTTCACAATTTTTTAATCTTTCGCTATAGTATATATTTTAGATTTTGAGTGGAACGATGAATGTATTGCTTTTACAATGATGTGTGTTTTTTTTTTTATTTATTTATTAATTTTTTAATTTTTAATTTTTTTTTGCGCCGTGAAAAACTAAAGAAAAATGAAGAAATACCGGGAATTTTTAAACAAAATCGGTTTTCAAAAATATCGATTTTAATTTTTGGTGCAACTCTTATAAAAATGACCGTAATTACATGAAATTTTGACTGAATGTTTATATCAGCATTTTCTATACACCATAAAATTTTCTTAATATTTTGATTTATTTTGAGCGGTTTACGGACATTTTCAGTTTCCAATTTAATTAGTTTTTTTTTCTATAAATATCAATAAAGTTTTATCTGTTGGGACGAAAAGTGTAAAAAATTAATACAAGGCTCCTGATATATTGTTACAACAGCAGTTGAAAAATATTAAAAATACATATGCACAATTTTTTTTTATAAGCATTTAAAGATCGAATTTTGACAAAATTTATGAAATATAAATTGAATAATTATTTTGTAGTTAAAAATTTATAAAATGCTCAACTTTTATATCTAAGGCTTGAAAATTCAAAACAAGATTCCTTGTAAGTAGTTAATTCTGTTACGAAAAAATCTAAAAAAATACATAAGCACAGTTTATTTTTATAGTAATTTTAATTTCAAATTTAGACGAAATTACATATTATAAAACCTAGAATAATTATTTTAATTATTTTGTTATGATTGTATAATATTCGTATTATTTAATAAATTTTTATTTAATATTATATATTATTCGTGGGTACTTGAAACTTCTAAAGTATAATATTATACATCTATCATAGTATCACGGTTTGTTGTTGATGTATAACGCGTTATAAGTACCTAATGGATATTGTGATATGATTAATTTGGAATTTATTATAGATACCTATTATTGGTCAATTTTTTTTTTAATACCATAGATATATAATATATCTTATACCTAGACTGGCATACTGTCTCCGCTCAGAATCGTTTTTCTTATACAGTGATATTATATCATTGAATTCAAATTTAATATTATCCATTATACAGCGACCCACTTGTAACCTACTGTACAGCAGAGCGACATCCACTTACCCACCTTTTTTTATTTTTCATTTATCAGGTATTTCTGTTTCCAGTATATCGTTTGACCGAAGTTATATATGGATACTGTATGGTACGTCTATACATAATACACATCGAAATATTGGACAATTTTTTTTATCTCAAATTCCCGATAATTAACGTAAAAATCAACTCGTGTAAATTAAAAACGAATATTTACGATACTCGCTGGTTCAGAATTACCTATAAATAATGTTATTTTTAGTAATTTATACTATAACCGCCCCACTCAGAGTTGACCGTCGAAAAAAAACGTCCACTATATGTATCTATTATAAAACCGATCTGGATTTAACTGTGTTAAAAAAAACGGCATTTAACTGTGGAGTTGTGCCAGTAAGTCTAACATCGATGTAATATACAAAGCTGTAAAAACATTGACATTTTTTGGACCATCAGTGCAGTCTACTGGTTCGAAAGAAACAACGCAATTCAATATTCACCGTACTATATTATATAGTATACCTACAATAATAGACGACATCCAAAGGTTTGTTCGCAGACACGATACGAGCTGGATCACCATGTCAATCCATTGGCTGTACCTATATCTAATATCATTTGATAACTCCGAGGGCATTAAGAGTCTTAAGCGTGAAACCATACGACTTGGCTTAAGATTTTAGATTAGTAGGGCAGGATAGCCACTTCATTGGAAGTGACTCCGTCAACGTGTAAAGTATATTATATCATTTATATATCTAGTATGTAAAATGTTTATTGTTGTTTAACATATATTTATAAAGACTTTTTGGCCGTTTGAATAATAAAGCCACAGAGCTTATACTAACAAAAAAATAAAAAAAATTACCGTAATAAGTAATAACACACATATTATATACTTATACAATATAATATAGGTATTATGCGTTCTCGTACGACACTTTGATTATAGTGTTGACATAGAAAATGCATAAAATATCATACTATAAGCACCTAAATTATAATTTATAATATTTAGATTAGTACCTATCTGGCGTATGCCTACCTAAAATAATATATTAATTTAAAAAAAATACTATTAACTCACAAGGACTATTTATCACAGAACAGGTAATATGAAATCGATCAAATTATGTACCTATGTATATTGTATACATTGACTATATACAGGGTGTATAACAGATAGAATTTACTTTTGGAATAACTTTGTTATAATCAATATTCAAGATTTTTTTTAATATATAATTTATAGTCACTTGCGATACACATATATTATACAAACAATTATTTTTATTTTTAACGCTGAAAATAAAACAAAATTTAAATTTTTTTGTACCAATTTATTCAAAATGGCCTATTTGTGAATCTGATTATAAGAACAATTTTGATAGTAATAATATTTACCTAAGTCAAGTAGTTTATTTTTTAGAATTTTTGTAAAATATCAATTTTTTTTCATTAAATTAATTTGGAACGTAATAACTTTTTTCGAAATATTTTTTCGGGGAATTTGCTGACATGAGTATATTTCTTAAATTATTTACTAATCATATAATTTTAACAATTTTTGTCATACGTTTAAGTAGCATAATTTTTTTTTTTCGTCAAGCCTTTTGTTACACCTTGTATAGTTATATAGGTATTGCTGTAGTAGTGCGCAATGACTTTATTATTAGTACATTTTTCATTAACAGCTAATCAACTATCAAATGGTATAATTATTATTCTATAATACTTAAATCCGGCCTCACGTGTTTATCTAATCGTATAACACGCGCGTTGTATACTCTGATAAACTTTTTTTTTTTATCAACAGCATTGGACAGATAATAATAATAATTATAATATTACCATTTAGTATATTTTATTATAGGCATAATAATAGTATATAGATATTGCAACATATTATTACACTATTATTATTGATATTATGGACTGAGGTCAGTGTCACTGTGTCAGAGATCAAACAAACAAATATTATGAACAGTATATAATAATATAGAATAATATTATCTAATATTATATAGGAATATGCACCCATTTCGACGGTAATTTATTAATTTTTAATAATACCAAAAAAAAAACTCATCACAAAAATTAAATCTATTTATGACCGTCGCACCATGCATCGAAGTAGGGAGGGGGTAATGATCGAGGAGAGGGCCCCCCTCATGTTATTTTTTTATAATTATTCCAAATGAGTGAATTGACTGGTAAGTAGGTACTATTATGACATGGAAATATTTTTCATATCTGCTTTATCTGTAAGTGAAAATAATATACGTAATATAATATATTACATATATATATTATATAAATTATATTATATAAATATATTTTATGTTAATTTTTAAATGGTTATCTTATTCAATACTTTAGATTATTAGCGCTCCGCTATTATTCTATAATCGTTACACGATAGGATTACATTATACCTATACGCTATAACGTGACGAAAATAGCGAACAGTAAGGGAAATTTGATCAAACGGAAAAACGGCAATAAATTCTTACGCAAAATCCGTTTTTGACAAAATCCATTTTGTTTTTTTGGTAAGCTAAAGAAAAAGAACCGTATGCCGATACATATTTTAACCAAATGTTCATATATTAGCTATCTCTATAAAACATACGTTTTTCAAAACATATCGACTCTTTTTGAGGTTTAAGGCATAAGACATTTTCTATTTCTTTTAGTTTTTTTATACAATTAATGTCGATAAAAAAAATGTTTGTTCGGTCAAACTACTTGAAAGTGTAATTCCTTATAAACGGATATTTTTAGACAAAATCGGTTTTTGAAAAAATTGATTAAAAGCGTAACTCTAAAACAAATGACCGTATACACATGACATTTTTACTGAACATTTATATTAGCATTTGCTATGCACCATAAAATATTCAAAATATTTTGACTGGTTTTGAGCTGTATACCTACCGACATTTTAAATTTGTTTAGTTTTTTTTTTCTATGAATAACATTAAAATTTAATTTTTTGGGTCAAGAAGCGAAAAAAATTAATACAAGGCTCCTGATATCTCGTTACAATAGAAGTTGAAAAAAATTAAAAAGACATAGGCACTTTTTTTATATAATCATTGAAAGTTTGAATTTTGACAAAAGACGTAAAAATCACGAATATGTGCAAATTATTTTAAGTTTAAAATTCATAAAAATTGTTCTTTTTAAATCTAAGATTTTAAAGTGTAATACTAGGGTCAATATAAGTTTTTCTACCTCTATCAAAAAAAAAAAAAAAAAAATGTATATAAGAAAGTCCAAGTAAATTTTTATGAGTGATCGAAGTTCAAAATTGTACAACATTGGATATTCACTCGATTTCTCATGTACCTACCGATTTTCTTATTTTGTTGTGATTCAAAAAATATTAAAAGTACATAGGCACAATTTTTTTTATAAGCATTTAAAATTTGATTTTGACAACATTTATCAGATAGAAAATTGATTTTGTAGTTAACAATTTATAAAACGTTCAACTCTTATATAGGTACCTAAGGATTGAACATTTAAAACAAGTTTCCACGTAATTAATTAATTCTGTATCCAAAAAATCTAAAGATCATATGTAAACACAGTTTTTTTACAGCTATTTTAAATTAAAATTTGGACGAAATTACC
The DNA here is from genome assembly GCF_005508785.2 of Acyrthosiphon pisum. Taxonomy (NCBI): domain Eukaryota; kingdom Metazoa; phylum Arthropoda; class Insecta; order Hemiptera; family Aphididae; genus Acyrthosiphon; species Acyrthosiphon pisum. Next base: position 125,469,800 of record NC_042493.1, read on the forward strand.
TACTAAATAACCAAGAAAAACGACTTAAGATATTTTTTTGTAATTTTATAATATTAATTCAACTTACCGTACTAATAATAATAGTAATAAGTAATGACAATATAAATATAATATACAATATCCTAGACGACTAGACTGGTAAACCGTCTCCGCTCATAATCTTTTTTCGTGTACAATGATAATGACCCACTTGTAAGCTACTATACAGCAGAGCGACGTCTAGTTAACTTCTTTTTAATTTTTATACCTAACACTTGAACATTTAATACAAAATACTTCATAAGTTTTTTTGAGCTTTTAAAGTTCAAACTTCGACGACATTGTATAATAGCGATTTATCTTCAAACAATATAGTTGTTATTTCGTATTAGTAGGTTAAGAAAATATTAATAGTAGAAACTTGAAGAAATCAACTACGCTATACTGAATTTGTTCATCATTTTCTATAAATACTCAATTAAATGTTATAAATGTGTAGAATAATTTTAAACTATTTGTAGGTGGGCATTTGCAAATTGCAATTATCTAATTTATAAAGTTATTTTTCTATAAATGTTAATAAATGATAATAATAAAAATGTTTCCTCTATAATAGTGTTCGATTATTTTTGGTATTTTTGTAAACTGTTTAAATAAATTATAACTCTAAATATAATATTTACATTACACGCTTATAATACACGGCGAGTGTCAGTATGGACTTTTTACTGCGTCGTGGCCGACGGAAATCGAAGGACTAACTTATAAAACAAAAAGAGTTGGTAGCGAAATAGTATTTATCTTCGCTTATCGCTTACATTACCGATTCGCCCCAAACAAATAATTTAAGTTATTAATTATTATTTTGTTATTCCAAAAATATTATTCGTATAATATTATACTTGAAAAATTTTTCCATTATATATAGGTACTTGCTTACCAATATTATTATTTACGATGCACAATGATGTATTCAAAATATTTGATACGTTTTACATCGTTCTTCGGTATTAATCTATAACTTTCGAGTTAAATTAGGTATAGGTATAGACGTATAGTTAATAGCTCTATTATAGTAGCAGTATAAAGTAATATAGTAAAACTTTATATACACTTTGTTTGGTTATTGCATATTCAAGTTAAAGCCTTTAAGGTTGAGCATAAATTCACAATAGTTTTTTGAACGTCTAAAGTTAGAATTATGACCAAATTCGTAAAAATCACGAAAATGCAGAAATTATTTTGAGTTAAAAATTCGTGAAAAATTGTTTTTTATACCTGAGATTTAAAAATTTAATTCACGATTTCTCATCAGTTTGTCTGCCTATACCAAAAAAAAATTTTCTTGAAAATCTAAACAATTCTTTATGAGCGTTTGAAGTTCGATTTTTTTCGGAAAACGATAACCGTAGTTAGGTTGATACTATAAATTGTCACTGAATGTATATTATAGCAATTTCTATACGTCATATAATTTTCAAAATAATAACATTTTCGAGCATTTTTATAAGCATGAGAAATTTGCAATATTTTCTCTAGAACATCGATAAAAAATGTTCGTTTGGTCGATAAAATGCTTGAAAATTTAATACAAGGTCCCTCATAAGTTCTTGTATAATAACAAATTAAAAAATGTGCAACATAAACAATATAAACTAGTTATAAACTAGTTTATAGACGTATGACACTATTGACACTATTGACACTCTATAGCGAGTCATGAAAGCAGCTTTCACGATAGGTAGCAATAATAGCAACCATCGCATATTTTACAATATCATCGTGTATAGACCCGGCTTTATATACTTACAAGTTACAATAGACATCGTCGTTATTTAATAAAAAAAACTTGAACATTCAATAGATCGCTCCTAATATATACAGTTTCAAAGACAGATATGAAAAATAGTAAAAATCCAGTCACGATATTTTTTTGTAAGCATTGTGCATAGAAAATAATTTTTTTTATAAGCATTTTAAGTTAAAATATTTACAAAATACGTAAAATTCATGAAAATGTGCGAAATAATTTGAGTTAGAAATTCATAAAAAATTTTCTATTTGAATCCAAGATTTGAAAATTTAATACAAGATTCCTCATAAGTTAGTCTACCTTTATCAAAAAAAAATGTGTACAAGAAAGTCAATTAAAATCTTTATGAGCGTTTTAAGTTCATATTTTTACATTGGATATTCACTCAATTTATCTCATGTATCGACAGTTTTCTTATTTTGTTGTAATTCAAAAACGAATAATTATAAATACATGAAAATTTGACTGAATGTTTATATTTTCATTTTCTATACACCATACAATTTTGAAAATATTTTTATTTGTTTTTTAGCTTAGCTGTAACCCCCCTCGCACTCGACCCCACCTAGGTATAAGTATGTGATCATTAGGACTATGCATTTGTAGGAAAATGCATTTTTTTTGGTGATTGTGAAACATAGCTTTGTGAGTACATAATTTGAATTATCCATTTATGAAACTTTTGTTTTGCATTTTTTGACGTTTTAAATATTTTAGGTGATTTTTTTGCATTTTTAGGTCATATTTTTTTTTTTAAATTCTTTTTCTAGTTTTTGTACTTTGTTGTAAAGTTCTTTTATCATTTTAACAAAATAAATACATAAAAAAAAATTTTAATGTTTCTAGTGAATAAAATTATATAAAATTCATATTCAATCTTTTTTTTTTACTATTTTTTTTTTCACTAAATGAACACATTTTTATGCATGTAAAATTCAATATACTAATGTACAATATTCTATAATATCAATATAATTACAATAATTAGACTAAAAACCATTATAAGTGAATTTTACTATAATTTTTGGCATTTTACATTTTGCTTTTTAAGTGCATATTTCATTGCATTTTTTTGACATATTTAATGCGTTTTTTAAGGTACATTAAATTCACAGCCCTGGTGATCATGCTTATTGGTGAATCACCAGTTGTATATAGCTTGTAAGTAGGTATATGCGGATTGCGGACAGTGGTTACGCTATGTCCTAGCTGGTTTGCACGCATGCGGGGAAAAACAAAATAGCTTGTATTTCGCAATTTTGTATAGATTATTTATTTGTTTACAAATATACAATACTAGCTGAACCCGTGCACTTCGTTGCCCGTAAAAAATAGCAACTCTTAAAAATATTTTAATTGTTCAACTTTTTTTGGGTGTAACTTGTGGATTTTATATGTATAGATTGTCATATAATATAAAAATGTAAAACAATATGTTATGAAACTTCAAGTATAGGTTATGTGTCCTATTTTCAGTATATTGAGATGGTTGAATGGTTAGTTGATTCATGGCTGCAGATCGCTGTATTTATAGATAAGGTATACCTAAGTATACATATAAATACCTTTTTTAAGTAGTTGTATTTTTACTCGAATACTTTTTTTACTGAATATTAATTATTCAAATACGTATTTTCAATAATTTTCATAGGTAGGTATATAGGTACTTATAGGTAGGTATATACTTTTCATAGGTTTCATATGTATATATGCAATTACCAATTATAGACATCAAGACGTGTACCTCGTCATTGAGTATAGCCAGTACAGGTCAATGTAAATATGGATTTGTTAAATTGTAATTCAATGACTAATCGTTATGGGTGCGTAGGTACGATTAAAAACGACTCTGCGAGTTCTAGCATTCTAGCCTTCTAGACGATCTGTCATCCTATCCTATTATTATTCGTATGGCAACAATAACACAGTAACATAAAATACAATAAATGAAATAAAATAAAATTTATAAGTGATATTAATAACAGTACCTATTTTATATTATTTTATTTAGTAAAATCTAGATTTCTATGTCCAAGGCCTATTATAGGCAGTGTTGGGCAAACAGATTCTACGATTAACCGATGATAACAATTTATGTGGATTTCAATATTTTATCTATAGCTAAATATTTATGCGTTATTATATATATATTCGTTGAATTCGCCATAACTTAACGACAGTCTCGTAAAGTATTTTAGTAATTGTATTTAAATACTTTTATAGTTTTTGGAATACTTTTTAAATATTTTTTAAATGAAGTATTTGAAAAGTATCCTAAATACCTACTATATTGGACGTATTTGTATTTGAAATTCAAATACTTTTATATGTAAATACTTTAAAATGTAAAACAATTTACCATTCGTCATCAATTTGCACGTGTCAGTTTTTTTTTATAATAATATTATATTATTTTATTTATAATATTAATTGTTCACTCATAAATGTTGATATGAGCCCTATTGATAATGTCTCGTTTATGATTATTACAAATAATATACTGACTTCTGAGACTTAATTTATAGGAACATTATTAGGAATCAACACTTGTTAATCAATCGCGTTAATCTAAACTTAAAAAAGGTGGGTAAGTGGATGTCGCTCTGCTGTACAGTAGGGTACAAGTGGGTCACTGTATAATGGATGGTATTAAATTTGAATTCAATGATATAATATCATTGTATAAGAAAAACGATTCTGAGCGGAGACAGTATGTCAGTCTAGGTATAA
>NC_042493.1:125476927-125479059 GCF_005508785.2 Acyrthosiphon pisum
AAAATTTAATTTGACTTTCTTATAGATATTTTTGTTTGATAAAGGTAGATAATCTATAAGGAATCTGTATTACATTTTCATATCTTAGATTTAAAAAGAAAAATTTTTATGAATTTCTAACTCGAAATAATTTGCAAATTTTCGTGATTTTTCCATATTTTGTCATTTTTTGAACTTTAAATGCTTATAAAAAAAAACTGTGACTAACGATTTTTAATATTTTTCATCTGCCTTTGAAACAATATACTAGGAGCCTTCTATTAAATTTTCAAGCTTTTTTGATAAACAAATAAAATTTTATTGATATTTTTAGAAAAAAAACTAAAAAAAAATGAAAACTGACAATGTCCGTAAAGAGCTCAAAATAAGTCAAAATATTTTGAAAATTTTATCGTGTATAGAAAATGGAAATGTAAACATTCAGTCAAAATTTCATGCATCCACTGTCATTTTTTTTAAAGTTACACCAAAAACCAAAATCGATTTTCTCGAAAACAGATTTTGCGTAAAAATTCCCGTTTTTCCTTAATTTTTCTTTTGTTTTTCCCGGCGCTTTTGAAAACCACTGGGAAATTTAAATTTTGACCTCCCCAATGCACCAACGATATTCACTTTCTGATCGAACAAGATACTGAAGTTGAAAATCGTAGCATTATTTCGACTACTTATCGTGTACACAGACACAAAAAAAATAAAAAAAAAAAAATAAAAAAAAAAATAAAAAAAAAAATAAAAAAACATACATCATTGTAAAATCAATACATTCATCGTTCCACTCAGAATCTAAAATAGGTACAAAAAGTTCTAATAATACCTAGTTGAATGTAAAATCACACTATTTTAAATTAATAATTACAGAATTTATTTTGAAACCTACTTATATTAAGTATAATGAAAAATGTATTTCAAAAGTATTTCAATATATGCCAAAGTACATTGATGTTAAAAGTAATATAAATTTCACTAAGAAAAAATTAATTAGTGAAATGAACCGTGGATAATGATTGCATTGTTAATTGTAATGTATGGTTAATCTCACTAATTAATTTTTTCATAGTGATATTTTAATATCATGTAATGGTAGGTGCATCATTTAATCCCTAGGTAATAGAAAATTCATTCAACGAGTGTATATTTAAAAAAAATCGAAATTCATGAATATTTGGTTATAGATAAAATCTATGTAAACAATAATCATCAGTAAATCGTAGAATTGGTTTTGCCCAACATTGATTATAAGTAAGTAATACTAGTTATGTCTACGAAATATGTAACTCACTAAAAAAATTACTACGGTGTATTTTTATATTTTTTATTTTTGGTTTCAAACCTTTAGGTAACTACGGTTTTTAATCATTTCAGTTTTAATTTGATAAAAAATTAATACATCAAAAAGTAGAAAGTTTGCGAATTTACATGATTTTGACGAATTTCGTTAAAATGTTAAATTGCAGCAAACGCTTAAAAAAAACTAAAACATTGTTACTACTTTCAATACTTTTGATACAGTATAAGAAAAAATCAGTGAAAATAACCACGTGGTCTATTAAAATGTCAAGTTTTTTTTCACTCGCGAACGAAAATGTTATCAAACCTATATAAGACAAATAAAAATCAAAAAAAGTCGTAAATTAGGTTATCTATAAAAATCTCAAAAAGAGAGGAACATTTTTAAAAGTTTCATCAAGTGTTTAATAATCGCAATAGACATTTTTTAAAAATCTCAAGTTTTTACGGTTTTTATTGTTTTTGAATTTAATACAATAAATAAACAAAGATTGATTTTGTCGAAAACCGATTTTCCGTAAAACTATTCGTTTTTTTTCTGATTATTTTGAAACTTACTGGAATGAAAATGTGAAATTCTCACTTTTGAGTAAGCCCTCGACCTGGCACGGATCCAGAGCAAAGGTCAGGGTGGGCCACAACATTTTTTTTACAACACAAATCCAATTATGATAAAATATTATACTTTATTCTTAATTTTAAAATGCTGTCATAATAGTAAGTATAGGTAATCCATGTGATATTAAATTATTGATTATTTTTAATATATAAAGCGAAAATGTGAAAAGAAGTTAAGATTTTGTTTATTTGTTATTTAATGTACAATATTTAAATTTATAAAAAAA
>NC_042493.1:125479159-125487241 GCF_005508785.2 Acyrthosiphon pisum
TAAGATAAACATTCAGTCAAAATTTCATATATCTACGGTCATTGTTTTTAAAGTTACACCAAAAACCAAATTCAATTTTGTGAAAAATCGATTTTGCGTAAAAATTCCCGTTTTTCTTTAATTTTTCTTTTGTTTATCCTGGCGCTTTTGAAAACTACTGGGAAATTTAAATTTTGACCTCCCCCAATGCACCAACGATATTCACTTTCTGATCGAACAAGATACCGAAGTTGAAAATCGTAGCATTATTTCGACTACTTATCGTGTACACAGACACAAAAAAAATAAAAAAAAAAACATCATTGTAAAATCAATACATTCATCGTTCCACTCAGAATCTAATACGCATAGTCACAATTTCTTTTACATGAGCATATAAAATACAAATTTTGACAACATTTATAAAATTTTAAATTTAATAATTATTTTGTAGTCAATAATTTATAAAATGTTCAACTTTTATATCTAAGGATTAAAATTTTAAAACAAGGTTCCACGTTAATAGGTTATATATAAATTACTATATTCACAATAATATCATAGTAATAACATAGGCTAACTGACCTTCTTCGTTCAATCGCTCAGTATCGTTTTTCTTATACAATGATATTATATCATTGAAATCAAATTTAACACCATCCATTACAGTAAACTACTTACTATTGTAACTTACTGTACAGCAGAGCGACACCCACTGCCCCACCTTTATTTTTAAAATTATTATTATAAGATGCTCCTAGCATATAGGCTATCTACATCCATGGATTATTATATAGGTACAGATTATTGAGTTTTTACTATTTTAACATAATAAATAATAAATTAATGTCGTTTATACAAAAGAAGTATAGATAATAATAATAGTCATTATCCTTATATAGATAAAAGAACAGGCCTTTTTTATGTTCCAATTTTATGACGACACTATTTAATATATTTTTCCAATTATTAATTATGATATTGATATATTGTACTATTACTGTTTACTTATACTTAAACATATATGGTTACTATTATTATTATCTATAGGTACTTATTTTGTATAAACTACCATTGATTTATTATTTATTATGTTAAAATAGTCGAAACTCAATTTTTTTGCAGTGTTTCACTGTGTTTGTTAAATTAATAGTAGTTTGATGTTTTATCTGAGCGACTGAGCAGACGAAAAGTGAACTAGGAAGGTCGTGATTTAATCGGTGGTGTGAGTAATTAGTTGTATATAGTACATTAAACTGAGCAATGAGGTGTGGACATTTTTGGTTAGTTTTTTTTATATATTTTTGAATTCCTTGGATTTGGAATTCTTTAGTAACATATACATACAATGTGAATATAAATTTGTCTACCTTTATTAAAAAAATAAATGTCTACAAGAAATTCAAATTCAATTTTTAAGAGCGTTTGAAATTAACTGAATGCTTATATTAGCCTTTTCTATACACCATAAAATTTTGAAAATAATTTGACTCTTTTTGAGCTGTTTACGAACATTGTCAGTTTTCCATTATTTTAGTTTTTTTTTTCTATAAATACCAATAAAATTGTATTTGTTGAGCCATAAAGCGTGAAAAATTAATGCAAAGTTCCTGATATATTGTTTCAATAGCAGTTGAAAAATATTAAAAATACATAGACACGATTTTTTTTTTATAAGCATTTAAAGTTCAAATTTCGACAAAATTTATCAAATTTAAAATTTAATAATTATTTTGTAGTTAAAAATGTATAAAATGTTCAACTTCTATGGCTAAGGATTGAAAATTTAAAACAAAGTTCCACCTAAATAGGTTATAAATAAATTACTTTATTCACAATAATATCATAGGCTGACTGAACGTTTTCGCTCAGAATCGTTTTTCTTATACAATGATATTATATCATTTAATTAAAATTTAACACCATCCATTACAGTGATACACTTGTAACCTAGTGTACAACAGAGCGAAATCCACTTACCCACTTTTTTTGTTTTAACCTCTCAAAAATATTAACTAGATCCATTTTGTCAGAAACCAGTCCGCCAAAATTTGAAATTTTAAGCACTTTTTTTCGACTGCTTTTCGTGTCAGTGGCGTAATTATGAGAGGGAGTGCTTTTTTTCTTTAAATAACTTTAGTTAAATTTCGTGAGCACTTTGCTGTAAAATATTTTGAGATTTAAAAATATCAATTAATGGATAATGGTCCACCATTATCATGCAGTATCACTGCAGTTCAAAGATAAAACTGATAAAATCTTTTTACTTACGACTTCTGATAGTATTTGTAACCGCCTAAAACTTATACTTTCTTAGTACCGGCAACACAGAATAAATTAAAACTGTTAATATTGTTAATAATAATTATTTTTGTACATTAGGTAAACAAATAATAAGGCCTGTGATATTAATGCCGCGGTAAATAAAATGCCCTAAAAATTCTCAATCGTGCACTTTAATACTTTAGTTACCTAAATGATTAGGTATATACAATTTAAAGGACAAAAAAAAGTTTTACAGTTAGAAGTGATCGCGTTTTCTACTTCTTTATCTGGAAAAATTAATTTTCATACGTTATTATTTTCTTTTTTATATAGGTTTAAACCATGTATTTACTTACCTGTAGATAGGTGCATAGTTATAGTTTGTTCGATTTATACAAAAATCATGTTAATCTTAAAATAAAATTTCAAATTAAAATTTTCGCCAACATTCAAAATGCCTCAAAAACCTTGAGATGCACTAAATAATAAATCAAAGGACCTATAAAAATTTAAAACTGTCAAAAAATGCAAATATATGTAAATTGAAACCACTCCTATTGTTCTGATTCAAAAATACGTGAAACCTTCGTATGTTGTAAAACGAGCATCGCGTAGCGATAGTTGGAAAACAATTCCAAGTGCAATTATTATTATGAATTTTTACTAACTGAATAGGAATGCTCGATTGGACTAACGACAGTTGCAGTCTGGGACATACAATTTGAATCCCGAAGACATACAAGACATTTTGGCATATCTATTGTTAAATGGTTTATCACATTCGATTTATAATAATAATAAATTAATGTACAGTATTGTTAAATTGAAATTTAACGAACAAAGGTCCGGGATATGTGGATATTAAAACCATATTATATCCCGCCCCATAGATCCGATACGTAATTACGCCACTGTACAGACTCATTAGAAAAAATTCATCGCTTCGCTCGGAATCTAAATTGGTAAAATTTACTATGTGTATACTGCATACAGTTGCATACAGCTGCATACAGTTGCATACAGCTGCATACAGTTACATAATGGTTTATATTTTGCCCGCAGACGTATTTTGCACATCTGTGGTGTATATATTATTTTGAGACTTTTGTTTTGCCACATTCCACACAATCGCATTTACCGCGTTTTTATAGTGCATATCATAATAGATTTTTTGTTAAGTGATTCTTATAACACCTATACTATAAGCTTATAAGCTTAATAAAGCCCATCAGTCAGAAGTCGCTCTGGAGGCGGAGAGAGTGGGTGGCCGGTTAAAAGTGCAAATGTTTGGTGAAATAAAAATCGAATATAATATGATCATGAAAATTGGTACAGTCATAGATTTTGAATGTTTACATATTATAGAAAAATATATATTTTCAGAAGGGTAGGTGGTGGCTTAAAGTCTCTCTGCAGAAGTGATAGTAAACTAGTAAACCAATAAAACTAATTAACAATATATAGTTCAGAAATTTGGTTTACTACACAATGTTTATTACACAAATAGGTAGACCATCTGTAAAGTTACAGAAGTTCAAAGTGAGGCTGAAAGCCAACAAAAAAAATTGTATATATCTCCGTGTGTACAAATTTTGATTTCACTGTCACGCTTGACCTTTTTGTTCTTTTACTCTCGGCAAATGACTAAATATAGTTCTAGCCCTTTATGTAGCCAATCTTTACGTATGTAACTATGGTATAGTAAAACAACAGAACTGTAACCGAAAGTGAAATTATGCCATAGCTATATAGTATTATAGCTATATATAACTACAAGAATTTAAGTCCAATCGAGTGACTCGTGCGTGCAATATATCGACGTTTTGACTCGTGCATGCAATATATCGACCTTTTATATAAAACTTGTAATATTATATTATATCATTTATTTATTAGCAGGGCTGTGAATTTAATGCATTAAAAAACCTTAAAAAATGCATTAAAAATGTCAATAAAATATGCACTTAAAATGCAAAAAAAATGCAATATAAAATGCCAACAATTATATAGTATAAAATTCACTTAAAATGGTTTTTAATTAATTTTTATATTTATGATATTATAGGTTATTATAAATTAGTACATTACATTTTACATACATAAAAATAGGTTTATTTAATAAAAAAAAAATAATAAGTATATTGATTGAATTTGAATTTTGTATAATGCTATTCGCCTAAAACATTTTTTATGTATTTATATTGTTGAAATAATAAAACAAACTTAAATATATTTATTTGCGGGTACCTTATTCATCTTTAGTCTTAACTATTGCTTGGACAAAAAAAAAATATTTCTCAAACATGTCAATTGACGGAATTTGATTAAAAATATGAATTAAAAGAGAAAAATATGACCTAAAAATGCAAAAAAATAACCTAAACAATTTAAAACGTCTAAAAATGCAAAATAAAAGTTTCATAAATTAATTCGTAGTTACATAATTCAAATTATAGTATGTAGGTACCTACCTATACTTACAAAGCTACGTTTCACAATTACCAACAAAATTGCACTTTCCTACAAATTCACAGCCCTATTTATTAGGATTAAATTACGAGTAACAATACAACATATTACTGAAGTATACCTACATTGATTTTTTTTGGATTTGGTAATGTTTGTTTTATTTACAATGGTTTAATATTATATTTCGCGTCTCCGTATTGTTAGGAATGAAGCGAATATTCGCATAACAATAATATTATAATCCAGCGCCACGGTCGTGGCGCCAGCTAAGTAAAAAAAAAAAAAAACTTTACGACGGTGTGTGTATCGAAGCAGGAGTCGTGAGTTGCCTATTTAAACTGTGTAAAATACAGTAAATTTTTTATACGACATAACTAATTTTATAATCCATCAATTAACTCCTAGTAAACTCCAAAACATCAGAAATATTGTGCAGAACGTGCTTTTGTAAAAATCATCGAAATCGTACGTTTAGAAATTAAGTTATAAATGAAAAAGTGCGAACTTTTTAATGGAAATTTATATTAAATTCAGAATTACGGTTGCCGTCGTCGTCATAGCATCAGCGTTGCCAATGTTTGTTATATAGTCATCGGGGAAAATATGACAAAATTACCGTACTATAAGTAAACAATTTTACCGTTCATATAGATTATTGTGCATTGATGATAAAAATTAGTGATATCACCACAAAAACCCTTCGTAAGCTACGTGTAAAAATGACCAAGTAAAAAAAATATAAGATCTTTAAGCACTGTGAAGATGTGATATCATGAGTAAATGCCAAGTATATTGAATTTAAGTAAACTTATTTTGTTTCAATAATTTATTCACTTGGTGAGTTACAAAATAATTAAATGGCGGCGAAGGACTATTAAAATATAACTTATTATTATTTTAAAAATATTATTATTTATATTTATATACTATCCTAAATAATTCCTCGCCAAGTAAATAAATTATTGAAACAAAACAAGTTTACTTAAATTCAATATACATTTAGCATTTATTCATGATATCACATCTTTACAGTGCTTAAAGATCTTATATTTTTTTACTTAGTAATTTTTACACGTAGTTTACTAAGGGTTTTTGCTGTGATAATATTATGCGAACGGGTACCTATATTATAGGCACTATAGGTAGGTGTTTAGCAAGGCTGGGCATGTTAATGATTTTTTTTTTAACTCAGTTTAATCAAGTTAATATGCACCAATAGCAAAAAGTTAAAAGTTAATTTAACTGTAGGTTAACTCGGCTAATTTAAAAGTTAATACTGTGTATTAACTTTTAACTAAAGTGTCTTTTTATTAGGTTAAAAAAAAGTTTATTTGTTTATACAACACTAGCGTAAATCATTTTTTTCCATCCCAAAACTAAATGATAGACTATAGTGTTTATACAGTATTTCCATATAAGTTAGATTCGAATGATATACATTTTTAACTTTAAACAATTTATGATACTTTCATCTCGTTAATGATACTTTCAACTCGTTAATGCCCAGTCTTGCAATAGGTATTATAATATAATATTACATGAACGGTTACCTAAATATTATTATAGTGTTTGCAGAAAATGTCATGAAATTATTCAAATGTGTAAAATATTTCAGGATTTTGTTTTATTTTTAAATAAGTTTCATATTTACATATTAAAATTGTCATAAATCACCTTCATAATTGTATGGTACCTAAATGTATGCCTAAATTTTGGTATTATACATTTAAAATGGTATTCAACATTTTTAAATATTGTAATGTTTTAACGATACAAGTAGGTATACAATATATAATATACCATTGTATACCTACTGAATTCTTACGTTTAGAATTTAGAACACTGAACATTGTGTTAAAAAAAAAAATAAATTGTGGTTTTATTTGTGTTGAAAAAAAATGTCAATGTTTCACGTTTTTGTGAAATATTTCACCATATAGTGCAAAAGATGAAATATTTCATATACTTCAAACACCGCCTATATATTATTTCAATAGGTATAGGTATTTAGTGTAATAATATCATAATACTCGTTCGCTCGAACGGGCCTCACCCGCCGCGTTCCCCTCCTCGTCGATCACCCATCGACAGCGTGCACGCGGCGGTCCGACGTGGTTACCGGTCGTTTCACGTGTCCGGCGCGTGCTGGTGGGTCTGCTCCTCGAGTGTGCGAAGGGCGGTGCGTAGTGGACGACCAAAAGTACACACTATTATAGAGAAAACGAAAAAAACTAACGAAAAAACACGGCCGTAATAATTATTGGCCGCCGCGATGGCCTCGAGTAACGTTAAAATAAAATTATTGTCAGGTCCCGACACGCCGCCGCCACAATATTATGTTATATTATCAAGGCTGGGCATTAACGAGTTAAAAAGTTAAAGTTAAGTTAATAAGTTAATTTTATATTAACTTTGGCTTTACACTAACTTAACTGTTAACTTACTAAATTTCTTTTTTAATTAACGTGAAATTAACGAGTTAATTTTTCATTTCAAGAAGTAAGTTAAGTTAATTTATTTTGTTTTTAATTTTATCATATTTCACTACTTCAGTATATTTCGTTTTCATGTCAAAAAATATTTATCGTGAATTGTTTAAAGTAAAAAATGTATATAATTCGAATTTAACTAATATGGAAACACTGTATAAAATATAAACACTATAGTCTATAATTTAGTTTTGGGTTGGAAAAAAATTAAGTACGTTAGCGTTGTATAAACAAATTAACTTTTTTTTAACTTAATAAAAAGTTAACAAAAAGTGTGTATTAACTTTTAACTTTTTGTTATTGGTGCATATTAACTTAACTTAACCGAGTTAAAAAAAATCATTAACTTGCCCAGCCTTGTATATTATTGTGTTACAACATTACACTCGTAAAATATTGTATTAGGCACTATTATAGCAGCTCCTCGTAATCCGTTTATCGCACATTATAATATGTATTTTTATTTGCGTGCGGTTCACACGACACGTGTGCAGAGCACGGGCTAAACGTTAATATTATTGATAGTACGTTTGCAGTTATAATAATATTATTATTCTCGCAGTGTTGCTATATTTTGTTGCTGGCACGATGAATATTTTTCCACCGGCACGTCCCCGGGGACGCGCGTGAAACGTTTTTTGTTTTTTGTGCTACCCTGCCCCGTTTTGAAGTCCAAACGCTTCAAAATCGGACATTACGGCTAGGATTATATTATATTATAATATTGTATAGAGTACTAGAACTGCAGCTAGTAATACTCAGGGCTGGGCGTTGACGAGTTAAAAGTCAAAATCGAGTTAAAACGTAAGTTATTTTAATTTACGTAATTGACTCGTTACTTTTTTTTCAATAACTTCAGTTATTTTATTTCAAAAGTGTG
>NC_042493.1:125487291-125489226 GCF_005508785.2 Acyrthosiphon pisum
TCAAGGTAACGAAAAAAAAATAACGAGTAACGTTTAACTCGACTTTATTATTTTAAAAATAACTTAACTTAACGATTTAAAAAAGATCGTTAACTTGCCCAGCCTTGGTAATACTGATATTATGTGACGACTATGTGTTCAAATAATTTATATAATTTAAAGAAGACTTGAAAAAAAATCTTTTTTATGTCACTCATACAATTTATCGTTATTTAGAATAGTTCTAATACCTATTAAATATTTTATAAGTAATAACTAATAACTAAGGCAGGTAGGTAATGGCTCAGATACGGAATATAATAAATTATAACAATTATTATAATGTCCGTCTGCATGAAATAAATATTTCTACGACACCAATACTTATATAACTTTAAAAAAATGGATTTTAAATTATTTTGTTTTGCGTTATTTTTCGTTAAATTAAATTCTATAAATTACGTTTTGCGATAGTTTTCGTTTAATGATATTCTTGGAGTTTGGTATGCTTATATAAGTAATAAATTATTCACAAGGTCTAACACTAGACGCGTTTACTCAAAACAGCATTAGGTAAATTAGTTATGTACTATTAACTGTTTATTTTTGAATAGTTAATATTATGTTGAATACATTATTTGTAATAATATGTTTAAAGTCAAGCTAATATCAATTTACATATTGTAAAAAAACACTCCTAGATTATTTAAACACTATTAAAAAATTAAAACTAGATATTTTCAAAAAAGTTCATCAATTAGCCACTGAGGTATCGATCTCCAGGACTGTAAAATTACTAACGTGATGTGCAGTGGGCGATTAACTTATATATAAATAAAAATGTTTAAGTAAATAAACACACTATATTTACCCGAATGGCCGAATTCATTAGTTATTGATTGTTTGATATGTTTGATATGTATATAGTGACTAAAAATATTCGTTGGTATACGCCTTCATGACGCGGTTAGATCTTAGGTGTTAATTATAATAAAATCTTAACACTACATCAAAAAAAATTTTCTTCACTCAAGTAGGTACACTTACAAGTTACAACCCTTATTATAACTATCACATTACAACTATTCAAGTATTTTTCAACAATTAACTCAATGAAAAACATAAAAACAATGAAACCACACAATGGCTTTTTATTTTAAATATAGTCTTAAAATAAAATATATTATGGCCTTTAAAACCAAAATAGTCAAAACATGCACTAAATAAACGTTGAGTAGGTATTTGACTCCAAATATTGTAAAATGTATTTTGTTACTCACATATATATGACAAAATTAAACCATACAAAATATGTAAATTCCTTGCCCTACACTCAATATTTCAGATTATCTAATAATCAATTAGTAAAATTTAAAATATTGGACTAAAACCAAATAATTATACATCTATAAAAAGATTTCTTTATTAATAACAATAAAATTATTCATCAAATAAATATAATAATAATACATATTTTAATAATTGTAATAACTATTATAATAATCAAAAGTATTTTCTATAAACCTTTTTTTTACCTCTCTTGTTTCTCTTTTTATCACTGAAAATTCTAATAGGTAGGGGCTATATTGCCGTATACCCACCGCCACCCGCGTATCATCGTTAATTATTAAGAGAGTATACGCTAAAAAAAAAATTCGCTATAGAAACAAATAGTATAATATTTTTTTTTTTTTACTATTGCTTAATGTGAAATCAACACCATAAGCTTTTGCCCAGCTCAAAATCAACATATAATATCGAATATTGTGTATAACATTGACACAAACGCATGGTGAATCAATTAGGTACATGGATTTTCAACCGTGATAGCCACGAATCATTAAGATTTATGAATATGCGTATTGATTTTACGATGACATATTTTGTGTTTTTTTGTGTCTGCAAACACTGTTTCTAGTAGAAAAATGTCGAGGGCAGGGACAGATCCAGGGGGGT
>NC_042493.1:125491092-125494111 GCF_005508785.2 Acyrthosiphon pisum
CAATAAAAATTTTATTTGTTTATCAAAAAAGCTGAAAATTTAATAGAAGGCTCCTAGTATATTGTTTTAAAGGCAGATGAAAAAATATTAAAAATCGTTAGTCACAGTTTTTTTTTATAAGCATTTAAAGTTCAAAAAATGACAAAATATGGAAAAATCACGAAAATTTGCAAATTATTTCGAGTTTGAAATTCATAAAAATTTTTCTTTTTAAATCTAAGATATGAAAATGTAATACAAGATTCCTTATAACTTATAAGATTATCTACCTTTATCAAACAAAAAATATCTATAAGAAAGTCAAATTAAATTTTTATGATCGTTTGAAATTCAAATTTTTACAACATTGGATATTCACTCGATTTCTCATGTAGCGATTTCCTTATTTTGTTGTAATTCAAAAACGAATAACTGCAGATACATGAAACTTTTACTGAATGTTTATATTAGCATTTCCTATACACCATACAATTTTGAAAATATTTTGACTCTTTTTGAGCTGTTTACGGACATTGTAAGTTTTCAATTTTTTTAGTTTTTTTTTTCTATAAATATCAATAAAGTTTTATCTGTTGGGCCAAAAAGTGTAAAAATTTAATACAAAGCTCCTGATATATTGTTAAAATATCAGTTGAAAAATATTTAAAATACATAGGCACAATTTTTTTTTATAAGCATTTAAAGATCAAATTTTGACAAAATTTATCAAATTTTAATTTGAAAAATTATTTTGTAGTTAAAAATTTATAAAATGTTCAATTTTTGTATCTAAGAATTGAAAATTTAAAACATCATTCCACGTAAGTAGTTAATTCTGTTACCAAAAAATCTAAAAAATACATTTACACAGTTTATTTTTATAGTCATTTTAAGTACAAATTTGGACGAAATTACATATTAAAAACCTAGGATAACTATTTTAGTTATTTTGTTGTGATTGTATAATATTATCCGTGGGTACTTGAAACTTCTAAAGTATACTATTATATATCTATGATAGTACCACGGTTTTTTGTTGATGTATAACGCGTTATAAGTACCTAATAGATATTATGATATGATTAATTTGGAATTTATTATAGGTACCTATTATAGGTCAATTTTTTTTAAATACTATAGACTATAATATAATATTATGTATTATACCTAGACTGACATACCGTCTCCGCTCAGAATCGTTTTTCTTATGCAATGATAGTATATCATTGAATTCAAATTTAATACCATCCATTATACAGTGACCCACTTGTAACCTACTGTACAGCAGAGCGAAATCCACTTACCCACCTTTTTTTAATATGTTTTAACTGCTATGTAACAATATATCAGGAGCCTTGTATTAAATTTTCACGCATTATTACCCAACGAAATTTTATTGACAATTATAGAAAAAAAAACGTAGACAAACTTATGTAGAATCTTGTATTACATTTTCAAATCTTAGAATTAAAAAGAAAAATTTTTATGAATATCTAACTCAAAATAATTTGCACATTTTCGTGATTTTAACGAATTTCGAAAGTTCAATTTTTATGACATTCGACCGTGACGTATAATTAACTATTTTTCCTCTAACGATATTTGATATTATGTTGTAATTCAAAAACAAATGAAACTGTGAAAAATTTCACCTAATGTTTATTTCATAATTTTATATAGGTACCTACGTCCTACATGATACAATGTTCAAAATACTTTAACACTTTTTAAGTACCATATTTTAGGT
The DNA here is from genome assembly GCF_005508785.2 of Acyrthosiphon pisum. Lineage (NCBI taxonomy): Eukaryota > Metazoa > Arthropoda > Insecta > Hemiptera > Aphididae > Acyrthosiphon > Acyrthosiphon pisum. Next base: position 125,492,819 of record NC_042493.1, read on the forward strand.
AGGTATAAGTAATATTTCTATTTACATTATTTATTTTAAAATCCATTGTATAGGATTTTTCTTCTTATCATGTCGTAGTGTCGTACCTATATATTTATATCAAATAATAAGGAAATCTAAAGCCATGGAGTAGCTAGCAGGGGGTAATTTGGGTGCTTAAGCTCCTTAGAGGGGACTATGGCCGTATATACTGCCTATATTTATGCAAAAAATTTTGTTTATGAATAAGTATATAGGTAGGTATTATAAGTTCTATTTAATATTTTACGTAAATTATACCATTATAGGTATTGCACATTTATTTAAATGATATAAAAATCACAACTTTCATTTTGCTGCATGAATAAAAATAAATAAATAACATTTTGCCATTCAGGATTAAAATAATAATTAAAAAAAAAAAATGTAAAAACCATAAATACATTAATTTTTAAAACTGCTTGTCATAAATGCCTATCTAATACCTACTTAATCGGTGTCAAATATGTCTCAACCATCATGCAAATATGTATTTTTATAAGAAAATAAAATTTGGTCTATTATACTATCAGTTCTCGATTAGAAACGCTGAAATTTAAAATCTTTAAGGGCTTAACACTCAGTACCTATTGTGATTTATGGACAGGCAAATGTATATAATTCCGGTATTTTGAAGAGCGTGAACTATTGAAGTAACTAAGTAAGTATACAGATAATATATAGATACATACAGTCAACGTTTGTAGGAATAATTACTTGTTTTGGTTATAAAATGGTGATTTCCCAGTTCACCGTGAATCGGAATTCACGTAGTCTTAATAAAATTAATAAAAAATATCTGATTATGAAATAAGATAGTAATAATATGATCCTTCAATATGGCTGCACGGCCGCCACCACAATGATCTACGCATTTATACTTTATAATTTATATATATGTAATTTGTCGTAGGCCGTTTGGAAAATTAGTCTTTTTGCGAAAAGACTAGGTTCTTTGCAATGTGGTGGGTAGCTCGTTTGTGAACTACTCATTATTTTTCCAAACGGTCTGCAGCTGTTTTTCAGGATTATTGCATACGGACTAACAGCATTTACGTCTTTTAAGAACTACAATCATTATACCTAATATGATAATAACCATTTTACTTATTTTCCGACAAGCGCATTTATTTGTTTTGTACGGTATTTTGCCAAATTTTGTGTAACATGTAAACTGAATAAGTATAATATGGTAATTTATTAATTGTACAACAAAAAAAATAAAAATTGCAAAAGAATTATTATAACATGTAAACATATCTACTTTGATCAATG
>NC_042493.1:125494216-125520737 GCF_005508785.2 Acyrthosiphon pisum
GAGTATCAGTGAATTTTATTTTAAAGATTTATGTAACATGTAAACTGAATTATTATGTAATATACCAATATTGCAATATCATTAATTTTTTTTTTTTTTTTGTATAATTAATAAATTACCCTATTATTATACTTATTCAGTGTACGTGTAACATGTGCAAAACAAATAGATGCACTTGTCGGAAAATAATTAAAATTATTGTAGTTCTTAAAAGGCCTAAAATATGCTATTAGTCCGTATGCAACAAGCCTGAAAAACAGCAGCTCGCTTGGAAAAATAGTAATTAGTTCGCAAACGGGATACCCCATTGCAAAAAGCCTAGCCTTTTCGCAAAAATACTAATTTTCCAAATGGCCTACCGGCTACCACATATTTACATATATATAATAGTATTCGTTGTTTTCGCGTTTTCCCTCAATAAATATTCTTTGAATATATACAACACTTGATCACTACAAGTGTAGGTCCGGATTTTTTTCCGACTTCACCAATCCAAAACAGCAGAAAAATAAAATTGTTTAATTATAATATTATGTAGGTATATATTGTACTGCAGAATACCAATTATTAGCCTATATAGTTGCTCAGATATTCACGCAGTGAAATATTACTACAAATTAAGGTCATAATTTTTTTTTGAAAAATGCAGTGGAATTTTGAGTTATTTATTAATAGGTAACTCAATATAGTATTAGTGTATATAGTATTATATACACCGAAATATTTATGTAAATTATTTCGTGATAGGTATTAAGTAAGTAAGTAACTAGTAAATTGCAGGTTATTTTACTACAAAAAATCGAGGCTGTGCAAGTTAAATTTTTTTCAACTCAGTCTAGTTAATATCCACCAATAACAAAAAGTTAAAAGTTAAAAGCTAAATTTACTATAAGTTAACTCAGTTAAGTTAAAAGTTAATACACACTTCTTATTAAGTTAAAAAAAGTTAATTTGTTTTTTACAACGCTAGCATACTTATTTAATTTCTTTTCAGCCCAAAACTAAATTATAGACTGTATAGGGCTTATACTTTATACAGTATTTCCATATAAGTTAAATTAGAATAATATAAACAAATCACGGTAAATATTGTTTGTCATGGAAACAAAATAGACTGAAATAGTGTAATGTAATAAAATTAAAAACAACATAAATTAACTTGACTCACTTCTTAAAATGAAAAATTAATGCGTTCATTTTTCGTTAATTAAAAAAGAAATTTAGTAAGTCAACAGTTAATTCGATGAAAATCCAAGAGTAACTACTAACTAGTTAAAAATCTAAAATCAAATTAACTTTTTAACTCGTTAATACCCAGCCTTAGAAAAAAGATAACTTAAATTACGTATAAATTAACTAAGACAAAGTGTAATTGATTTACCATAAAATAGATTAAAAAAGCATAATTTCGTGTGCGCACTGCGCACTGCGCAGTGACTTCAGAATTGTAACTTAAGTTTAGTTGGTTATTACACGCAACGCTGCAGGTTTCAGTCGTCGTAGTTATTATTTTCAAAACTATTATCTTATGTATTGTAATATTATAATATTATGTGGTTATTTCGGTTATCGCGTCGCATACATTCGTACAGCTGTTGTCGACGGTCGATGAATTTTATTTTGAAACGATATATCTATACCTAGGTATACCTAGGTACCTAATACTGTAGAGGACCGGCTGCAGTAATTACCATGTCACATGCGATTAGATAATGAAAAATGATGCGTTTATATTCCATAATGTATTATACTTTTTACACTTACTGCGTTTAATATTATAATATTAAAATGTATCATATAATATGCATTGTTATTATTAGGTGACAACATGACATTCTGCGGGGTACGATCAAAAGTATGTATATAATATAACCTCCATAGATCATAATATTATTGAATTATAATCGATAATCATATTATTATTATAAATTATAATATACATATAACCTACTCATATTTTAGAAGTCAGTTTAGACGTATAAAAAAAAATAGTAGAGTGCACTGCCACCTGAGTACCCGATCACGACCCACCAAAAAAAAAAAGAAAAATTTTGGAAATTCCTCGTTCAAAACGTTGATGTTCCCGCGGTTTCTCGTGTGGCCGTGAATAATATATTATTATGTAATTTTACGAATCGTTGAGTTACTTACATAAATTTATCGCTGCAGATAAGAAAAACATACTAAATACATCACACCGAACAATCATTAGTTAGGTACAGGACCTAACCTTGAATTAGCAATAAGTCAAAATACAAACAAACACTACAATTATTATAATGTTGAGTTCAAATAGTCAAATTAATTGTACATTGGGTAATCAATATAAAAACCTATATAGACTATTATCTTCATCAACCAAATCTAATCATCTCAAGTTATCAGAACGAAAATAATATATTATTATTGTAACTCTTTCGTCGCAATAAAGCAGAATAACATCAGCAAACATAATTCATAAAAAAATGTTACAATTACTTTTTAGTTTTTATAATGTTACGAGTTTACGTTAGTTTACAAAGCCACAGCCCACAACCGAATGAAAAAAACGCAGAAACTGCATAATATATCTATTTGAATTATTAACACAATACATACAAAAACAGCTTACAGTTTAAACGTATGAGAATATATTGTATCGGACAGCTAAACAATTTTTTTTTGTAAAACTTCGATATTATTGCACAATTCTCATTTTTTATTTCTCATATATTTCATTTGGTTCTCAACTCACGGGTACGTCATTGTACTTATAAAAATGTCAAATGTACAAAAAAAAATTGTTCAGATTCCTTTTCATTATCTCACAGTCTTCATTACTTACTGTAGTATTGAAATACTGGTGTTTTACATGTAGGTACCTAATTCAATAATTTTATTTAAAAGCATATTATAGGTACCAGCTGTTACACTATTTTATTGCATATTTTTTTGCTATCAATTCCTATTTCTCCTTTATAGCATGTCTAAGCTATAATAATATCAGGGCTTGTATTTGAAAAATATTAATTTATATTATTTACAATTAAAACGTAACACAAGTTTTGCAAAATTGTAATTAAATTACCTATTAAATTTATAAATTATAACTAATGGAGGTGGGTAGTGGTCCCGGATACGGAATACAATATAAACAATTCTTATAAATTGATTGCATGAAATAAATGTTTCTACGAAACCAATTAATATAGACCTTTTAATTAAATAGATTTTAAAATGTTTTGTTTTGGGTTATTTTTCGTTCATGATATTCGATAAATCGACGCCCCAGTTCAAAACTGCAACAACTCGAGTTATAACAAATCCAAGTTATGTACACCATCTTATAGGCGATCTTGTAACGATTTCAGTTCAAGAAATTTCTTTCATTATCGACCACGAGAGAGCATTTTCAAAATTATAATTTACATTACGTTACATAGAGAAACAGTATAGAAAACACATCATAGTATTATACCCAACAAAACAATTATTTGAGTTGTTGCAGTTTTGATCTGGGGCGTCGAAATTACGTTTTGCGTTATGTTTTGTTTTGCGGTATTTAATTTTTTTTCATTATCGCTTTCCGTTATAATTACGTTTACAAACTATCCTCAATTAACTATAATTAGGCACCTACTATCATTTTTTTTTTTTTATAGACAATGATATATATTTTCAAAATATTTATACCAATTATTTTAAACTCGGATAATATACTATTAACTATTTATAAATTGAACCTGTTCACACGCCGATACGTCATTCTATACACGGTCGCGGTACTCCGGTTATATCTAATATATTTAATACATATTATAATTATCATATGCATTTTAATTGGCAACAAATTAGTTCAACCTGCCGGATTAATTGCCAATTAGATAAATTTAATAAATATAATGCAAATTGTAGGTCCACCCGTCTCGGAATCGAGTATTATATCGTATGCCTACAACGATTTGTCATTGAATTCAAATTAAACTCATTAATTACTGCAGTGACCTACTCGATTGCGATAGGTAGGTACGCTATCGAAACCAACAATAATACCGTAGGTATGGCAGAAACAAGTTCATAGCCAGTATTTTGTCTGTAATTTTTGTAACTATAATTATTATAAAAAAAAAAAATACCGCGTAATTTATAATATTATTTTCTACGTATAAAACCGTTTTAATTCCGTTTTCCAAAATATGTACATCTATCAGAACATTCCGCGCCATAACAAATCCCCTCGTCTCCCTCCTTACAGCCGTGCGCACAAACATCATAATATTCCATAGTCCGAATCATCTCTACCTCGTGAACTTAATTACCAGTATGTCTTATCCGCTGATTCCGACACCTGATCATTATTTTATTATGAATATTTTGTATTAAATATTTAAGCACTGCCTATTATGTTGATCGTGTTTTTATACTTCTATATTTACCTACGTTGTATTGAGTCATTCAATATTGTGAAGCTATTACAATTTATAGTTGTGTACTTGGAGCCAATAAATAATGAAAAAAAACTGTGTTATAATTTATGATGGGGAGCAATAATTTGGTCTTGGGTCACTTTGTACGGTCGACCATTAAAACCGCGTACACTTTGTACCATTATATAATATACACAAAGCATTTATTGTAAATATAAGTTATACACCTAAGTAGCAGTGTTGGCCTGGCCCAGGCGGCTATAGGAGGCGATCGCCTCCGAGTCCCCGACCTGCGGTATTTTTCAAGAAATAAGTGAAATTATTTACCAAAATGTACCTACTATATATAGCCCAGTTATGTGCGTTTGGATCCACTAAATAATTTAACAATAATAATATAATATACCTACATTTTATTATTTTAATGATACTAAAATCATAATATCTTATAGTCCGTGGTAATAATACAATTATATGATAATTTTGGAATCTATGATTATGTTGAAATACGTAGGTACTGTGATGTTTGATCGATATTATATTACTATACCTATACATCGATCCATGTTATGTGATAAACATCTATAAAACGTTTTTAAATTATTTTTTTGAGAAGCCCTTTGAATAATTTGCCTCCTGGGCCCTTTAGATCCCAGGCCGACACTGCTAAGTAGTAAGTTTATATATTATTGTAACAGTGTAATGTCAATTATCAAAATGTAAAAATTAATAAATAAAAAACGGATGAGTGGATGTCGGTCTGCCGTACAGTAGGGTACAAGTGGGTCAATGTACAATGGATTGTATGAAACTTTAATTCAATGGTATAATAATATTGTCATTGTATACGAAAAACGATTCTGAGCGTAGACGGTTTGTCAGTCTGGATATTCTATATTGTCATTATTTATTACAGCCTGTAAGCCGAATTAATGTTATAATATTATTATTATTTTTTATTTGTTTCTACGGTTTCTAAGCAAAGCGTCAGAAATTAAATCCCCCTTTTTAGCGGTTTTTCGTAATTTGTCGGTGGTTTTTCCCGCGGCATTAGATAACTAATATTGAGGAAATCGAAAAATGACCCATCTAAAGTGCCATCTTGATCCAATTTGCTACCATAATAATATGTTACTATGATAATATGTTGAAATCGAAGCACTTCTTCCGGTAGACATTTTGTATACGGAATAAAAAAATAAAATTAAACACCATTGTGAGACCACTCCGCTCCGCTCAGAATCTAATGATACAAACGAGTGCACGAAAAACATGAAAACCACAAGCAATCGTTTTTTCCGCCCCGGTACCAGGGTCTCATGCGGCTGTATGCGGTGGCTATAGTCACCGTCGACGCATTCGCAGTGCTATCGTCGATCGACCGTAGTTGTTTCCTAAAAATAACTGCTCGACGGTGTGGTGTATAGTCCGTCCAGAGTGGCGGTCAAATGATTTTGTCATGGGGGGGGGAGGGGCACGGCTGATTTTTTAACACGCATTATTCTATCATTAAAAATATAATAATTTATGGTTATGTCTGATTTATAAAATTATGGTAAATACAAACATTATAACTTAGGTAGGTATTATTACCTATTATACGGACTTAATAAAATCAATATATTATAGTATTAACAATATTTTTAATATTTCGTCCAGTGCTTCGTTGGGTGTTATAAGTCAATGCCTAATAACCACACGATGAACAGCCACAGTAAAAATATTACCGCCAAGTCCACGACTTTAATTTTCTGTAACGTTATTAGTGATCTTACTTACCTATTTCTCATCCGCCGGGCGTTTAGAAGTAGACCAACTTGCATCAAAATAGCTAGTAATTTTCCTATTTTATTGGACATAGTATAATAGATTGTGAAAATATAAAATAGACGAAATAGTCAATATTACAAAAGACACCGACCATATAACAGTGATACACTCTACTACACTACACGGACACGCAGTAGAAAACACGAGTACGAAAGAGTTAAGACGAATCACGGTGATAGAAATATGTATGAGTTATGACAAATAATAAGCAATAGATGCTTCAAGTTGTCAACCAACTGGAACTACGTAATGTTGTAAAATAATATACCTACCGATCGCACCATCGCCCGTTAATGTTCTGGGAAAGCGTATATTGTTATTGAGAATTCTCGATCATCGAGTGGGATAATTCCCATTATATATTTTGTGTAAACAACTATAATATTAATAATAATAATATTCCAGTTCCTAGACGTGAGTCTAGATAATAATATAGTCAATGTTATATAATTATATAAACACATACCTATAAGCAGTATATTCTGACATTCTACCGAAATTTACAATTATAGTTGATAATATGTTTATAGAAAAAAAGCAGAACAACATTTAATGCATTATAGAATAATAAACTTAATCATGTGAAATGTTATAAATATTGAAAAAAATTAATTTGACCGCCACTGAGTATATCGAAGCAGGAGTTGCCTATTAGACTGTGTAAAATACAGGTAAATTTGTAATACGACATAACTAATTTTCTAATGCAAATTAGAGAATATTGAGAAAATCGAAAAAGACCATCTAAAGTAGGTACCATCTTGATCCAATTTTCTAAAAGATAAGATACTATATTATGTTGAAATCGAAGCACTCCTTCTGATAGAAATTTTGTATACAGGATAAAAAAAAAATAATCACCATTGTAAAACCACTACCTCGCTTTGCTCAGAATCTAAAATTAAATAAAAAGTCAGTTAAAATTTTTTTTAATTAACTGGCTACATAACAGCAAAATATTACTTGGTGCTATAATATATTTATAAATTAATTTAGGAACTTGATGACCTAAAAATTCTTGAAATTATCTAAATATAATCAAATAATCAAATATGATTATAAATTATAACTGTATTATGTTATTAGGTACCTATATATCAAAAGTTATGTTAAAAAGTAAATTAAAAATAATATGACGTGCAATATAAATATATGTCAATCTGACAAATAAAAATTATTAGGTAATATAGGTAATATACCATGCGATTCCCTCCTATTTGGAATATATTAAACTTAATAACATGGTCTGGTCATGACTTCAGACTTGTTTATATTAAATATATTATAGTGTATGAACATAATAGTACAAATTAGTACAAATTGTCCGCGTTATGCATTTTAAACAATAATGGGCCGTTTACCAGCAATTGTTTGAGTCACTTCCTCGATTTTACCCAAATTATATTTTTTTTTATTATAAGTGTTTTGTTTGATTCTGACGTTATACTTGTTACAATGTAAATAAAAATGAAACAGTAATTTTATAAAGTATTTTAAAACTTTATTTAAAATTAAAAATTAAGAAAATTTAAGAAAAGTACAAAAAAAAAATAAATTTTCAAGTTTTCAAAGAAATTTGAAAATTTTCAAGCTTACATCTCTAGGCGTACCGTATCGGTATCGAAATCAATTCGGTTTCGCTATACCATATAATTTCGGTTTTCGGTATACCGTTTTAAACCGGTATCGAAATCAATACCGTAATACCGAAAATTATTTTCAATACCGTCAGCCCTATTATACTGTATGGCTGCCGACAGGGCCGCATTAAGGGGGGGGGGGCAAAAGAAGCAGTTGCTCCAGGCCTGCGGGGTGGCCAAATATTTAAGGGCGGCAAAAAAAAGTCGATAATGTTGTTTGTAATATAATAAAATAAAATATTTAGTATAATAAATATTAATTATTACTTTTACGAATTTACGATGTCAATAATATTCGGAATATCTAAAATCGTAATGGAATCTAATATTAAAACTATTAGGTACTTATTGAGAGAGAAAGCTGTTTATGGACTTTGTTTTCGTAATGTCTAGTACTAACCTACCTACGTACTAATCGAACTACCTATTTTTAATATTATCACTATTCACTATATATTATATTTGTCGTAGCCACTTCGTGAAATCGATCTTTTCACGGAAACGGATATTTTCCACTTTATGAAATTCGAAAATATTTCACAAAATGGTCTCTTTTTCAAGAAATGGTCACTCTAAATTTAACCTATATCATTACCTATACATAGTATATTTATAACTATTTATATCATATTAATATATTGTTCATATTATAATAATTTTTTTATTTATTAGAACACAAATTAAATAATCACAGTTCTTGTGTAAGGATTAACATAATATGATAGGTACTTACACTAAACACTTGTTATTAGAACAAGGGCAATAATAAATTAACGCGATTGTAACGAAACGTAACGAACCTATTAGTTATTATAATTTATAAGGATTGTTTTCCACGTTCTTAAAATAAGTTACCTATGACTTATGAATCTATAATATTATGACAAAAACAAGGGACTAGGAAATTTAGAAAATCAATCAAATTTATTTACGATTCCGAAAGTTTTAAATAATAAATAATAAAACAATATTATTTAAGATCCCAGGAATTAATACTTATAAATTTTGTCCATGTATAACATTAAGGCATTAACAATGTACCTATTGTACCTACTACTAATTATTGTCTCATTAGTTATTAGTCGTTATGGACTGATTTTGTAATTATTTTTAAAAAAAAAGTAACTCACGACTTTTTGAATCAAAAAGTAAAGCAGTGATAAAAATTTAGTCGGGTAACGTGAATGTAATTTAAATAAAAATATTTATCGACTCAATTGTTCAGCTGTATAATAGTATTATGTTTTTTAGCAGGCTTATCCATATAATATATTAATATTTATCCATTTTTTGGTAAAACTCAGTTTTTTTTTATTAAGCTCATCCATTACGTAGAGGCATGTAGAATAAAAACTTTTAGAATAGAAAGTGCAGATCGAATAAAACACACAGCAACTATACACTGCTTTAACGTTGGTGATATTATCAAAATGCTGATATGACATTATTATTATGGCTTTTATCAAAGCGATAAAATATCATCTACACATTTCAGACAGTCTGGCAATTATAGGCAGGTATCTATAATAGTCATATATAGAATACAGATTGTATTTATTGGATTTGTCGTCGGCCCACGTGGCTAATAGATTTAATCAAACTATAGACGCATGCGATAAATGTTGTATTTCGGTACACGAACTGAACGACCAGATTGTGAAAAAAAATTACACGATGTCAAACTGGAGTGTGACCACTTCACGATAAAGCGACCATTTTGTGAAATATTTTCGAATTTCACGAAGCGTAAAATATCCGTTTCCATTTTACGAAACCGTCATCTTTTCACGAAAAGTTCGATTTCACGAAGTGGCAACGACATATTATTGGCATGTGATACCGAGCGGGCAGCATACGCGTATTGCCATGCACCATTATATTGCAGTACTGACCAGTGGCGTGACGAAGGACTTTATTTGAGGCACGTGCCTCGGCTTAAAGGGTGGTGGGTGTCCTGGAGACTAGAGGCGTTTCACATAATATTATAATAACTTATTAAGTACGTACTAAGACTAAGCCAATCTTTCTCAGTTACCATTTACGTAAATACATAATTACTCAAATAAGTATTTATAACTTATTACTTGTATAAATTATTGTGCCTCACAAGTTAAGGAAGTTCGCCACGCCACTGGTACCGACTAGTGACTACTGAGACTCTGTAGCTTGTTATTCGATTATGATCATAGGCGAAACTACGGGTGAGGCCAGTCAGGCCATACTGACTAAAAATTTGTATAATATTACAGTAGCGCCGAATGAAATTAAAACTGGCAGTTCAAATATTTTGATTGAACCACCCACCACTTCAAACGACTGTGAAACTGACTCAACTAATTATGTATAAATAATTTAATGACATATTATCTGTGTTTAATACAATTATTATCCAATTCATTTAATACCCAATACTCACCCACTCACAAATTGAACTAATTGAAGTACGTTTTCGGCGCCACTGTCGTGTATATTATTATATATTTTTATAATTATTTAGGCATTATAAATAATATATTTATACGTGTAAACGTACATTGTTAATATTTCTTAAATTGAATTGTACACACTACACAATGGACATAATAATACAATTTATTTTTAACATTGATTATGGAATATGGAGTCGTATAGTCTATGTACCTACTCGAATATTCGGTTTGATCAGTTATTGTTTAATTTAGACGTTTTACGTTTATTTTTGTATCATAGCAAGTAATAGTTAATTTTACGTAACAAGTCGCTAGTCGGTAAAGTTTGTTACGATATGATATACCCGTAGAAAACTATTGTCGATTATACGTAGGTACTTTAATATTTTCATATTATTTCTTTTATTATAATTTATAAATTCATATTTTTATCATTGACCGGTGACAGCGATCGTTCACATGATTCTTAAGTTTAACATTAGAAAACCACGGAAAAGTAATTATTAATTAGAATATTTTTTTTTTTATAGATAGAGGATAAGTCATATTATATTTTAATTATTATTTAAAATATAGTACCATATTAATAATTATTATTATATACATTAGTACCTCCCCAAACAGTTTGATTATTATTAACCACCGTTAGTCTAAAAGACCGGCCATTTATATATTGTTTGTTGAATTTATAAGTAATTTTAAAGTCACAGACCGTGTATGACTAAACTCGGAATTAATTTTGTTCAATATTATTTTCGTCAGTGATTTTTGATACAAAAAAACCATCACAATCGTTTATTATTAAAAATGTATCGATTATTGTAATTTTTTATTTATTATTGTAAAGAAATATTCATTATAATATGATATATATACATTAACAAAATTACTACCTATATATAAAGTTGTTAATTGTATTTTTTTTTTATATTTTTCATTTGGCTTGCCCTAATAAAAGTGTCTAGTTTCGATTAGGATTATATCTATTGTAATTTGTAGGTATTCCTATTTATTTGTATCTACAGTATTTATTTATACAAGAAATAACAAAAGTTTTGAACGTGGTCAATTTTCGGGATAATGTTTTTGTTATATAATATTTTAAATGTTGAACATAGTTTATACCTATTTGCTTGGTCGTTTATCATCACAAAAATTCATAGCTATAGGTATAGAATATACCGTATATCACGAGAGTATGAGACATGAATTTGAAATTAATAATGATGTGTATGTAATAATTTATTGATTTGTTGTTTTTAATAATTTGTATACAAATTGTATCGGGTCCATGTGTTTAAATATATCGACAAAAGACAATACCTAAGCGTAGCGAGAGTAGATGACTAATGAGTAGATAATATAGATTTTTTTTGTTGTTATATTTTACTCCTAAAAAAAGGCGTATACTGAATTAGGGGCGTCGTATTTTTGTTCGCTCCCCCATTACCCCCCCCCCCAATACGGCCCTGGCTGCAGAGCGGCACACCCCCACTAGTCCACCTTTTTTTTATTTTAAATCAAAACAATATATAAAATACGGTACAAACCGAAAAGAACGAGTAGAGCCGTAGGTATTTTCGGTATACCGGTATGTGTACCGTATACCGGTATTTTTAAATTATTTCGTTCAACCGCCGTTTACGGTACACACGCGTCAAAATATCGTCTAAACCGTATACCGGTCACAAGAGACCGAGACACCGCTGGCAGTCGGCCGGGCGTGCAAACGGGTACGTAATAATAATAATAATAATATCATATCACGCGAAAGTTAAATTCCGCGCACGACAATAACGATAATCGCGCGCCGCGCTCCGCCGGCGTACCGCACCGACGCGGGACGGTGCGGGCGCGGCGTGCACAGGTATTCGCGCGCTTGCGCCGCCGAGTCTGATGTAATTTTTTTTCGTCGGGGCCCCCCAATGTCACGTCGAGCCGCCAAAGCCGCCGCCGCAGCAGAGGACGTCGGTCGCGATCGTGCGCGGATGGGAAACAGAGTAAAGAACCGTTTCGATAACATTATATTATTATATTTTTTTTTTCGCGCTCCGCCGCCGACCGTGGACAATCGTCGCGCCCGCCGGTCGTTTATTTTTAAAAACTCGGCCACCGCCGCCAGTCGAGCGCCGACCACCGATCACCGTCACCGTCGCCGCCGCCGCCGCCGGACTGCATGACCGACACCGGCTCACAAACGGGGTGAGTACCCGCCGCCGACGGTCACAATAATTATATAATATCATTATTATAACACCACTATAATAAATTGTCAGGGCATTACAATGTTTTAAAACGAAATGATAGTAATTATCATTTGCTTTTGATCGCGATTTCTGCCGCCCGGGCCCCTCCCACCCGTCTGCCGCCCACGCCGCCGCGACTGCCGACAGCGTTGACCTCGCGACGATCGATATCGGACGAGAGCGCGCAACGATGATGGCAGTAATACCCATCGCCGAATAATATTGTCGTCATCGTTCGTTTCGCCGTGCGGCGCCCGACGACGCGACAGCGACAGTAATAATATTGTGCAACATTTTTCGGTACCCGAAAATCGTATTTGCCGCGGCCGTCCGTCCTGTCCGGTCGGCGGCGCCCGCACACTCCGCCCAGCGCTGATAACACGGCCCGCCGCCGGCCGCCGCACGCACTCTCGTCCGGCGCGCGCGCGCGACGTCGTTTCCCCTCCAAAACCGCCGGCATCGTTCGATTTGCCGATAACGAAAGATAAACCATTACCGTAATAATAATAATATTGTTGTGTTATCGCCGATCGCGGTGGTCAGTGATACGAGCGATCGTGTTACTCGCGCAGGTTACTCGTCGGCGCGCCGTGCTCAGCGAGCCACCAGTCGTGTTCCGGACGTGTTCGTCGCGTTACGCAGGTCGTCGCAGCCGTGTCACCGCCGCCGCCGCCGCCGCCACCGCACAGTTTCGGCGAAATTTTCCGGTTCGTGTCTAAATTAATTAATAGGTAGAGTACTATCATGATATTATCCGGACGTACCGTAATTAATTATTGCGACAACTGTGTACGGTTTTCGTCCATCGCAACGAGCATAATATCGTTATCGTAATAATAATATTATTAATATTTTTTTCTTCGAACAATAATATTATCATCGTTTGATTAGTAAAACTTTAAAATTTTAATTCCGTGACCGACGAGTGTGAGAGCGAATTTCGCGTTTTTATCTTTGCTGACAACCGCACGAGGTATATACCTATTACAACTGTTTAACGATTTTATCATAAAATTTTCGTCCGAATTGCTGTGCCAAAAAACGACCTTGGCTCGGCGATCTCGTACGATCAGCCATTAAATTAGGCATCTGCCTACCTGTTGTTTTCGTCGACGCCGCTCGAAATACCTGTTTCGATTTAATTACCCGAGTGGTCGAGTACGACTACCAGCTACCTCTGCCTAGAACATTCGGGGACAAAAGGTTACTGAGTACTGCCTACAATTCAAAAAAAAAAATTTGAAATTTTTTGAAAATTATTAAACCGAGCGGCGTAGGCCAGTTAAAAAAAAAAATCTACCAAATCGCTACCCAATAATAGCCCAAATTGTCTGACAAAAAAATCGTTTACACGTACCTAGTTATATACCTTGTTAGTTGACGTTTTTCGATGATTTCAATCCGTAGGGACGGACACTGCACGTGTTATTGGATTTATTATTATTTCACAAAACTAACCTGCCCACGTCGATTAAGTATTTATATTTATCGATTTAGCCACAGACTAAACATTAAACGAAATGTAAAATTTAGCTATTTGTATCTCTTTAAATATTTTGTTACCCAAAGGTTATCCGCTGCAATCACAAACGCTCTCTGTAATAAAAAAATAAATATGAATACGAAATGAGTCGGATAGCTTTAGACGGTAATCTAACTTTTGAAAGGACTTTGGCACTTGTGTGTACCTATTTCTCCGAGTCTTTACTCGCATAGTAACTTTTTAGTATGCATAAGTGTTAAATCAGTGTTAATTTATTCGAACCGTAGACAGGTACCCAGTACAAATGTTTTAAACACAAACAATGCTTGTGACATGAGATTGACACATTTTTTTGTTTTAGGTTGTTAGATAAGTATTAGTAAATAATAATATATTCTAAGGCATATTCTCAAAGCTAAATTACCTACTGTGTTCTTAAAATGACAAAAAAAAAAAAAAAACATTTCCATTGACTTCGAAAATTGTTTATTATTTCAGGCCTTGGCTAATTACGAGCGCAATATAGGTGAAATTTTAACACGATTATAATATGTAGGTATTATAAATACGATTCTAAATTTCAAATTCCCACAGCGAAAATAAGATCAATAATATTATAATCAGTGAAATCGGTAAGATTAATTCGAGGATTAATTGCCCGGAAATAAGTGATCACAATGCAGTCAATGTCGCACAAACTCGTGTACGAATATAATACACGATGGTCTTGGTAAAAGTAAAAGTAAAATAACAATATGGGTAGCTATTATAGGTATTTAACAGCCTGCAATACTTTGAGATAAAAAAAAAATTAATTCTGGCTTTTAGTTTGTCAGCTAATAGTGAAGTACTAACTAATCCACACTCGATTTGAATAAACATCGTTCTTGTTTTTCTTGATTAGTCAGGTACATAATATTATCATGTGCTAAATGTGCCATCAAAAACCCAACAATTATATTTCTTGTGCACATTTTAATACCTAATTTACATATTTTAATGCGTACAGCGGTAGGCGTACGACATTGTTTTGTAGCTATTAGAAATTTGTAATCGACACACTTAAAACAAATAACGAGCTGTATACTTTTGTTATATCAATATTAATTTATTCTATTTCTGTTGGTTATTGACAAATTGCATTAATTACAGTATTATGTGTTGGCTAATTTAATACCGAGTAGTATTATATTAATGAGCATAATAATTACTCTGATAATTACAACTAAATATGAATATTGATTTTTTAATTTATTTAAACTTGTGAACATTTCTTTAATTTATGTATACCCGTGTGCGTACCCATTATTAACATAATATAATATTATCTTCTTAACATAATTGTTAAATAATAATCACATTTTATTTTAATGGCTCAATATCGATTGCTTATTGCTGTATTAAAATTATAATCTTTCAGATTATTATTAAATGTCCTAAAACAATTTCAAACGTTTGTTATTTGAAAAAATAAGAACAGATTCACAGTTTAATAATAATAAACAAACAGACATCAACTTATTAGGTCGTAGGTCATCGAGTACAAATACAAATCAAACTAATTCTTTAATTAAATATATTACCTAATGATGTCACCTGACTAAATAGGTACTGATGAGTGATGGATGATAGTGTAGATAGATATTTACATTCAATCAGAGGTCACAATTTATTTTATTGGGTCTTGAGAATGTAAACTATTTATGTAAATCTACATATAACAAATATAAAAACGTAATCGTTTTTGTTTCTTCTGTGGTTTTGAGAGTGTTTGAAATTTGAAAACAAGTTCAATATCATTCAATGTCACATTGACTTAAAAAAATGTATTAGATTCCTCCTGGCTCCTATTATTTATGTAAGAAGTTTTATATTTAAAATTTGTTAAGTATAGATATATAAGTATTAGTATATTATACATAACATGATGTGACTTTTGGCAGTTAAACTAAAGGTCTGCTAAAAAAGTATCTGGCCTAATTCCAATTAGTAAATCTGCTTCAGAATTTTAAATAACAGCGTTTGTTTATTTAATTTAAATATTTCAATTTAAACCATTAACTCTAAAATTATTTAATCATGTGTTTATATATTTCAATCATGCATTGAAAATTACTTGCCTAAAACATGTCCAAAATAGGTAGTATATTTATACAATTATACTGAAATTAGTCAAATCTTGGGTGTTTTCAGTGTTTTAATTTTTACTTCAAGTAGATAATAGTTTAGAACAATTATATTCAGTGTCGGACTGGCTCGAAAAGACCCAGTCCGCGATTTTGAAGAAAGGGCCCCCAACAGGCAAATAGAAAATGTTTTGACTAGCCCAGAAAAAAAAGGTCACTTGGCTCCAGTGGCGTGGTGAACTAAGAATTTTCCAGAGGCAAATTACAATTATCCCAAGTATTAATGCATAATAATGTATTAATATAATATAACTAATTATATTTCAGATCGTTATTGACTACCTATGAAGAATATCGTATTACATTAACTAGGGGACACACTGGCTACCACCCACCCCTCTATTTAAGAAAAATCTCAGAGACAAATGTCTCTGAAATTACCGTTTGCCACGCCACTGCTTGGCTCACAATCCAATTTATTCTCGAATTTATTTGTACATAGAAAATTTTTTTTTCAAGACAATTACCATCTTACATATTTATCAATTATCATACATCCATATAGCCATATAAACACAAATAACTAAATATGTACCTCGATATGTACCTAACTAAAAATCAATCATTCGATCTATTAACTGGTTTTACTATATTTTTAATATAGAAATTTCAAATTAGCTCCTATACTGGCTATACCACCTGTGACATCATACTATATAAAGAAAAACAGTGATTAAAATTGTGTCAAATTGTATCCAAATATATAATAATTCAGTTACAATCAGTGATTCTGTGAATACCAAGTCATACGCATATACCCATATAAATATAATATAATATTATTAAATAGTCACAACAATTTTACACTATTTATAATCAATAATACATATTTGTACATAATAGACAGCTATTAAATTCGTAGAATGATTATAATAATGTCATTATTTTAATAATTATTGAGAACTTCTCAAAATTGTAAACAAAAATAAATTTCCTAATTTGAAAAAAAAAACGAAAAACGAATAATAATAATGTTAATAGGTAACAAAAAAAGGGGCCCCAATTTACCATAATTAAGCCAGGGCCCCGTCCGCATTTTCTGCCTATATTATTTAACTAACTAGTTAAATTACATTTTTGTTTCAGGTTACATAATGGCGTCAAAACTTTATAATATAATTGTTGGTGGTGCTTCAGTTGGCGCTGGGGCATATTTCACCACATGGTTATTGACTGGAGAAAATCCAACAGTATGTACCTATTATTTTTGTTTTATTGTTATTGAAGTTTTTATCTAAGTTAGTAGGTACTTATAGATATTTACTTTTTGTATGTAAAATATTAGGTCTACACTACAGAGAGTAGGTATCTATTCGTTTGTATATGATGTTTTGTTCCTAAAAAAATAAAAAAATATTTTAATTAAATACATTTCATCATTACTTGTGAATTGTGATACATCTATTAAAATTTATTTATTTTTCACTGAAGCAATTACAAACGGTACAAGCGGAAGCCGGGAAAAAAACTGGAAGACTACGGACATTACCTCCAAGAAGTACTCAAATTCAATCTTTAAATTCGGAAGAATTCGATGTCCTAATTATTGGAGGTGGTGCTACCGGTGCTGGCTGTGCTATAGACTCAGTCACACGAGGTAAGATATTTAATGTAAAACTTTTGAACGCATTTTAAATATCAAATTTAAATGTAGAACATAATTGTTTATTTTATTTAAGCTGTTAAAACCTTTAAATAATGATTTTCAGGTTTAAAAACTGCATTGGTCGAGTTAGACGATTTTGCGTCAGGTACATCAAGTCGCAGCACAAAACTCATCCACGGTGGTGTACGTTATTTGCAAAAAGCAATACTTAATTTAGATTTGGAACAATACAAAATGGTCAAAGAAGCATTGCATGAGCGAGCAACAATGCTTAAGACGGCTCCTCATTTAACCCATGCAATACCAATCATGTTACCAGTTTATGAGTATGTTCTAGTTTTTTTTTATCTAATTCATATGTTTTCACTATTTATTATGATTGTATAGGTGGTGGAAAGTTCCTTACTACTGGGTCGGTATTAAAGCATATGATCTTGTAGCAGGTTCAAAAACAGTTAAAAGTTCTTATTATTTAACCAAAACTGAAGCATTAGAAATATTTCCCATGCTTAAAAAAGATAAATTGGTTGGAGCTATTGTATACCATGACGGTAATGACAATGCAATTGTTTAGTTTGTTTAGTTGTTTCATGGGTTTATTATATTTTAGGCCAACAAGACGACGCTAGAATGTGCCTTGCTTTAGCACTGACAGCAACTCGTTATGGTGCCACAGTAGCAAATCATGTAAAAGCAGTTCATATTATTAAAGACGATAAAGGAAAAATTTGTGGTGCACACCTCCGAGATGAACTCACTGGAAAAGAATGGGATGTTAAAGCAAAGTGTGTCATAAATGCTGCCGGGCCTTTTACTGATTCTGTACGGAAAATGGATGATAGCAATGTCAAGGAAATATGTACTCCTAGTAAAGGTGTACACATTGTGTTACCTGGTTATTACAGGTAATTTAAAAAAATCCTAACATAGTATATTTTTGATTTAAACATATTTCTCATTTTAATAGCCCTGAGCAAATGGGACTTTTGGATCCTGAAACATCTGATGGCCGTGTTATATTCTTTTTACCATGGCAAAAACATACATTATCAGGTACCACAGACAGCCCATGTGCTGTAACTTATAATCCCACACCTACTGAAGATGAAATTTCGTTCATATTGAACGAAATAAAAAATTATCTTAACTCAGATGTCGAAGGTATGCCATTAAATTGAGCTTTTGAAATGTATACTTTAATGTATAACCTAACTATTTTTTATATATTAATATTTAAAAATTGATTTTAGTACGCCGAGGTGATGTTTTAAGTGCGTGGGGTGGTATTCGTCCATTAGTGTCGGATCCAAACAAAGGTGACACTCAGTCATTGGCACGTAATCATATTGTCCATGTTAGCAAATCTAATTTAATAACAATTGCTGGAGGAAAGTGGACTACTTATAGAGCTATGGCTCAAGAAACTATTGATGCTGCAATACAAGGTTTATAACATTTTTTTTTTACCTATCAAATATTGTATATTTGTGTAATATACGATTGTTTTTACAGCTGTCCCGGAGTTGAAACCAACAAAACCTGAATGTCAAACAGATGGTCTCCAATTGGAAGGTGCACATGGATGGACACCAACAATGTACATAAGATTAGTGCAAGATTTTGGTTTGGAATGTGAAGTCGCTCAACATTTAGCCACGTCATATGGTGACAGAGCATTTGCTGTAGCTAAATTAGCTAACCTCACTGGAAAACGTTGGCCAGTAATTGGTAATAAAATTCACCCTGAGTTTCCATACATTGATGCTGAGGTAATAAAACATTACGATTATATACCTAACCATTTTCTGTATATAATTAGTAAAATCGATTTTTTTCTTTAAAAGATTCGTTATGGAGTAAGAGAATACGCTGTTACGGCTGTTGATATGATTGCTAGACGTTTACGATTGGCATTCCTGAATGTACAAGCTGCTCAAGAAGCACTCCCAACTATTGTAAACATTATGGCCGAAGAATTAAATTGGAATGATGAAGAAAAGGAGGTTAGATATTTGATAGTTTTACAACTTAATAAGTTATTAATAATTAATGTATTATGTAACAATATTTAGAAACAATTGAAAATGGCCAACCATTTCTTGGCCACTGAAATGGGTATGAGCGTGAACAGAGCATCTCGAGACAAAATTCCAATTACTCTATCCCAGGAAGAGGTCAAAATGTATGTAAAGAGATTCCAGATTCTTGATCATGATCACAAAGGATATGTTTCCATCAACGACATTCGTAGGAGTATGAAGGTATTCATTTTTTATCAATTATTTTATCTGATGTCAAATTATACGGTCTTATATTTTAAAACAGAATGCTGGTGAAAATGTAACTGGAGATGAGCTTCATGAAATTTTGAAAGAAATAGACACCAATATGAATGGCCAAGTTGAGCTGGATGAATACTTACAGGTATCCATTATACATTAAATATTAATCGCTTCAAACATTCCTTAAAACAGCGGTTCTTAAACTGTGGTCAGCAAAATTCATCTCCGGGTCCGTGACGGCTCTATTTAAAAATAAAATATTACATTTTTATGAAAAATGATGTGTAATAAAAGTAATTATAAATGTGTATGTTTTTATGTACATACTTATATGATTTTTAATATAAAATAAGTATTAAAATAATGATTATGATAACATGGTCTTTTGTAAAAAAAAAATAAAAAAAGGTATTAGAAAGAAAATTGATAAGGGGGTCCATGAATTATAAAAGTCTTCCATCAGGGGTCCGTGTAAGTTTAAGAACTGCTAACCTAAAAGCTAAAATTAAACTAAAAATATATTTTATTTTTTTTTTTTGATTTTGATTTTGATTTTGTTTTTGAGTTTTTTGTAATGTTTGATTTAAATAACTTTAGTAGTTTGTGTGATGATATATTAATATATTTTATATAAGTTGTGTTTTTTATTAGATGATGTCGGCACTTAAATCTGGTCATATATCCCACTCTCGTTTTGCAAGAATGGCCGAATTAGAAGAATTCCATAACAAAACTCAAAGCAAAATCAGTGTGGAAAGAAGTGGTGGTGGTTTTTAGATGAAAATTCTATTGCATTAAATCACAAATTATTTATTTATTTTTGGTTTTGTTTTAGCGTCCGCAAACAACTTTTTAGATATAATGAATTCTACCATAACCAAAGTATTTCTTTAATTTTAATTTTTGTTTTGTTACAAAGTGTTACTATATATAAAAATAAAAATTACTGTTATGACCACAATGTTAAAAAAAAAAAAAATATAGAAAAATCTACAACAAATTTTTGTTTTTTATGTTATTAAATGTTATTATTATATTACAAGAGTACCCAATATATTATATTATTTCTTAAATAGATTATATTTTCATAACTCGGCAAAGTTCAAAAAAATGAAAAATGTTACTAAATATAGTGAACAATTATTAAAAACAAAAAACAATATCCAAATTGTATAAAGTTGCATGAAAAATAAAATTATAAGCAGATTATATTTTGTAAAATAATAAATCTTAGTGGAACTGCTTAGATATTCGCAAACTTTCTAAAAAATTTGTGACATTAGAATGTAATTATTATCAACAGTTATTGAACTCTTGTCTCATAAATTATTCTCTCTCCTCTACATTCCTCCCCTAATTGTCTTTTATGCATGCTAATGAAAAATATCGCATCTTTAGTTATCTATAAACTTTTCTACTCAAATTAATTATATTATTGAAAATATTAAATGATATTTTTTTATCCAGGATGTAGATTTTAAATTTTACTCATTTGCGGTATATACTATATTTTGTTTTTATATTATATTCCAATTGTTTTATTGCTATTATATTAATATGTAATTGTTTCCTTTAACAACACGTTTTATAGAATTTAAAATGGAATTTCTTTTTCGTTTTGCTAATTCGTAGGTACCTACACTATATAAGCTAAAGACGTGTGAGACTTAACTAGCCAACCACTACAGGGGCTTATAATGAAATCATACCCAAAGAAAACAATTCATTAAATTTACTTTTTGAGGTAAGTACCTTCAGCTAGTTTGTTTGAATCACGAACATGGTCTTCTGATTTTAAATGTTAGGAACAAAATAATATGTCAGATTTACCGGGATAACAGGCGTCACCCCGTTTACACTTTTCCGGCCATATTTTCTGGATATGAGGATCTCTCTATGGAGACCTAAAAATTTAAGTCCAATTGATTAACAAAATAATATAAAACAAAATTTGTTATATTACCCGTGTCATAATTGATTTAATAATAAAATGGTGTCCATAAATCAGTGGTAGTTATGTGTACTGTGTGTGTATTGTGACTTGTAAAAACGAACACTTTAATAATAAACGTGCGTAGTTTAAACATCAATGAAAAAATTAAAATTATTAAATATCTGTGAGACGAAATATCAGTCTTAACAGTTTTTTTTTTCGTTTAAGGGGCCTCGCTGTGGCATTGATTTAAGGAGAATCATTTAGGCAATTTCTAATCTCGTCATCGCCACCCGACATCTACGCGTTAGTCGTGAACGATTATTACTAATATTAAATTAATATATTTATTATTTCATTAATAACTTATTAGTGTGTGTGTGTGCGGCGTTTAAGCGGGTCAATAATTGTCGTAGCGGTACGGAGGGCAGTCGCACGCTCAGGTCAGTACCTATGTAATATTGTGATCATGAAAAAATGTTTACTTTTCACTCCGACGTACGATTCTAATATTCCAACAATACGCCTCAGCGATTACCCGATTGCATTCTTACAAAATATTTATTTTTTTCCACAACATGCACGAGGGATCGATCGAGGCACATTTTTAAAATTGTATTTAGTTGATTAAATATTTAAGAGGATGTCAGCGCACTACCTATTTGTTTTCACTCTCTGGCCCGCGCGCAATCAGGGGCGTCATTTCAGTTTTTTTTCTGGGTGTGCAAACTTTTAGGCAGGCCAATTTTGACATTTCACCAGGCCATTAAAAAAAATATATATTTATATATATATAAATGTAGGAAACCTATGCAAACCTATGTAAATATTCTTTCCTTCTCTTTTATAATTCTAATTGAAACTAATGCAACTTTTAAATAGCTAGCAATTCAAAGAATTAAAAGCTTATAAGCAGTTAAAGCAACCAGCTAATGTCATTACTGTACATATACAAAAACTTGAAATATATATATTTTATATTACCTATATATGAAAACATGTATAAGTTAATTATGACGGCGCATTGGAGTATTAATGGCAGGCCAATTGTTAACATTTTTTAAGTTAGTGGTGCCATTACACAACCTGCCCCCCCCCCCCAAATGACGCCCCTGCGCGCAACATAGGCAAAACGCATTAAGGGGCCTCGGTCATTGTTTAAGGGGCAACATTTAGGCAATTTCTGATCTTGTCATAGCCGCCCGGGATCTATGCGTTAGTTGTAAATTATTATTAGTGTGAGTGAAATTAAATGCACATGTCAATAACTCGATAACCATATAAATTTCACTGGGTACTCGAATTTTACAAAAACATAAATTTATTTTGACAAAATTAAATTCAGTTAACGTTGTCTGATTTTGATTCTGGAAAAATATTTGAATTCAGCAGAAAAATGTCGGTAGATCGTAGGAAACATTTTCCGTTTTAATATTAATTTTAATTTTAATTATGATTCGAAAATGTTTTCAAGTTTTCAATTACAGTTCACAATAATATAAAATTTAGTTTTTACAAAGTGCTTCGTAGGATCTACAGACAATTTTCTGTTGAGTTCAAAATTTTTTTCAAAAGCAAAATCGGACAACGTTAACTAACTTTAATTTTGTCAATACTTTTGACATCGAAAAATGTGTCTGGATCGTTCCCTCGTATATATCAAGGACAATCCGAATATTTTTTCAGAATGAAAATCGCGTTAATTGTCGACACGTATATCGTTGGAATTAGAAACAGTAGTTTTTGACAGAAAAAGACGTGGTGCAGGTGAGGCTCCTCAACACAAACCACAAACCACACGTCGCAACAGATGACAGTACAATACTTAGAACCACCACCTTTGGTACTCGTCATCATTATTATTATTATAGTCTATAATTTAGAATACGTACATAAAATATGTAAGTATATTAATAGGTATCTAATGAGAATATTCGTATAAAAAAGTCGCGATGTCACAATAAATTATCGCAAAAACGAGGGGGCCAATTCTTGAAATCATGATAAACTTTGTCGCATGCGATAACATATTTTTTATTGCATGAAAATAAATATTTGGCATTCTTGAATAATATTGCGGTATGACTTTAGTCGAACGAAAAATAATCGACTATCTGTCGACTGGTAAAAAGTCGGTGACAAAGTTTAGCCGCATACGTATTGTCAAACATTTAAGAAATTATATTGATTTTTGAAATTGTTCAGTTGATAATTGATATTGTTTCGAATTGTAATATTGTTTAATAATTTACATTCAATTTTGTGCGATAATTATCTTGATTCGTTTATAGTTATAAATAGAGCCCGGAACTCAATGACCTAAAAATCTTTAAAAAAAAAAAATACACACGAAAAAAATGTTAAAACGACCTAAAAAAAGACCTCAAAAATACTAAAAATTACTTAATAATTACTTGACATTTTTAAAAATGTACGTTTTATACAACTAATGTATTATTATTCGAAATTAATAGGTCTTAAGATACATATGAGACGCTAGAATTTTTACAATGCAGGTAATACGTTGGAGACGAATGCCGCGTTTAACACGGTACGTGTGTTAGTGCCGTAACTAGAGAGTCAAAAACCCAGGTGCAAACAAATGCACATGGCCCCTCTTTCTAGAGATACATGAAACAAGTCGGACTGACTTCAAACCATGGTAATTTTTACTCCTTAGATAGGATAGTATTTGTGGATGTATTGCTGAATTTATTTACAATTAAATATAAGAATAACAATTTTAGTTTTCATGTGACACTAAAGTAAAAATAAAAATAAATAATTATTACTATTGCTATATAATAATATACCTGTTACATATTTTAAAATATTTAAGTATTAACGAGCTTTAGCATCTGCGAAATCAGCAATAATCTTTTCAATATTTATTTCATCAGTATGACCTCTTTCAATACTTAATACCGATATAATATTACTTACAAATCTGAAGTCACATCTGACTTATACAGTTGAATAAAATCAAGGATTAGTAATTTTTCCAATATTTAGATAAACAACTCTAAGTAAAACGGACCAGGCTTTTACAATTTCTTATATGAAATTAAATACAATTATTATGAATCAAATTAAAAAAAAAATTGACGTCCATCGGCTTAGGGCCCTTCGCCACTGCGGGCCCCAGTGCTGTGCACCGCCTGCACCTATGATTTTTTACGGCACTGACGAACAATTCCCGCCAATTATTTGTTGTGTGGACGGTGTGCTGTTTTCTCATGTTTT
The DNA here is from genome assembly GCF_005508785.2 of Acyrthosiphon pisum. Lineage (NCBI taxonomy): Eukaryota > Metazoa > Arthropoda > Insecta > Hemiptera > Aphididae > Acyrthosiphon > Acyrthosiphon pisum. Next base: position 125,519,501 of record NC_042493.1, read on the forward strand.
CCATATTTTTTTACTCGCTATCTAATAATCCGATTAACTTCTTTTTTTTTTTATCGAACTCTCTGGGTGTTGATCTAAAAATAAATATGATTATCTGAAACACGATATATGTATTATACGGCTTATTAAGACAGTTCCAAACTTCCAATAGTCAAAATAAAAAGTTGACTTTATTTTATTTTATCTTGTCGCATTTTTTATAAAATATACGAGTATTAAGCTATAATACTAGCTACAATACTTTTTTTGTTATAGTAGGGGAAAAGGACTAAAAAAATAATGGTATTATTGTTTTGTTTTGATAATATTATTTTTCTATAAACGCACGATGTACCTATGCAATGTTTATAACTTTGTAATCATAAAAATTAATTGATACACATTTCATTCTTCGTATACAAAAATTTTAATAATTAAAACCCAGGACATCGTACGCAATCAATGGTCGATGTGGGAACGGGGGAATGTCAACCACATAATTATTTTTGGACTATAATATAATATAATCGAAAAAAATATCGAAACAACTGTTGGTATTTGCAATATTTTAATAAAATTTACATTACAATTGAATATAAATTAAATATCGATATACTTAAACGATTTCTTGTAAAACACGGTGTTCAAAACGGGCAAAAATATTTCCCGTTTTAAACACGATAAGCGTCCTGAACGTTGCAATGTATAAAATAACGTCGTCTCCGATACTAAAAAACTATGACCGTGTTAGACACGGCACTCGTCCTCAACGTAACGATGCCTTAAAAAATTGTCGTCTCCAATGTTTACTCTCAAAGAAGCCTTCAAAATTATTTTTTTGCAATTTGAAATAAACTGATTGACTTTTGGGAAATTTTTTCTGATTAACCGGGCCTAAAATAGTATCTGCCCACAGCTCATTAAATAATCATTGTTTGCGATAACTACAAACGATACAAATAATGAACGTCGATAAGCGACAACAGCTAATGGAAACTCAATGAATAAAATGCACCAAAAATACTAAAAAATGATCGTAAAGCAATATATTCCTTAAAATGCAAAATAAAAATAAAATTCTATGAAAAGATTCTAATAGAATAAATTCTGATTCCGAAAAGACATCAAGTTTGGGGCCCTATTGCTATTAAATTTAAATACCAAATTAGCATTTTACACTAGTATTACAGTGCCGTAGCCAGGGGGTGGGCACTGGGGGCACGTGCCCCCACCCACCCCCCCCCCCCCCCTACTTATT
>NC_042493.1:125520791-125543056 GCF_005508785.2 Acyrthosiphon pisum
CCCCCCCCCCCAACCCCCGAAATTTTTTTTAGCTTGTTTTATATTATATTATATGTTTGATAAAAATTAAAAGTTAAGGCTATCGAAGTGAACCATTTTAAAGGGGTTGGATTTAGGAAATATTATAATAATTAGTTTATAATAAATTTTAATGTTAAAATAAAACAATTATTAGTTTACATATTACATATTATTATTTATTACATATAAAACTAAATTTACTTGATATACAATAGTCAATAGCATTTACATTTATAATGGTAATCTTCTTTGGATTGATGTCAGTGTTTTAAACTCATCAATAATTTCAAGGTACCCCTCCATTCACACCCTGCACACCCCGTGCGCACGCCTATGTTAGTACTATATCTATGTGTGTAGTGACTGACCATTATAGTGTGTGCGAGTTTCCCCGAACGCTTTATGTAATTTAAGATAAACGACGGCTAAGATTCTTGAGCCCCTGCAATAAAATACATACGCGCAGTCAAGTCACTATATTTTGTGATAAACAAATGTTCAACTTAAATGTGCCACAAAACTCCCAAAAAATGGAAGACAAATTCACCCAGTACCAAAAGCCCTTTTGGCTATTTAAATTTTGAAAACATATATTTGAATTCCTTAATCTCTTTTCTAGATTATGTAGGAAATGGGTTTGTGATCTGTAGTACAGAATTATTTTATTTTTACTTATCATTACTTTTACTTTTGAATTACTAAAAAAAAAAAAATCGCTTCCAACAAAACACACAAAAAGCGGAGAAATTGTTATGTTTTTTTCGAAATTAAAATTGGATTTCTGGAAGTACCTATATTTTTTCCGCTTATTGATCTAATTGCACGAAAAAACTACCAGCTTTCAAGAGTCTTAATATAGTCTTGTATAATTGTTATTAAATTTTAATAATATTCGAACCAAAAATTGAATGTTTTGTTTACAACACATTTTGATATAATGATAATAATATTGATGAATATTAACATTAACCTATGGTTTACAATAATATTAATACATTGTTATATTAAAATGCAGCCAATGTAGGTACCATACTTGTTAACATAAATATAATATAGTCATAAAACGAGTAGTAGATACACTTTATGAACAAAGGGGTCATAATTAGATATTGTAGCATTTCAAAGGCTAGAGAAAAAAAATTAAGTGCCCCCCCAAAATTTTTTCTGGCTACGGCACTGCTAGTATATCTACTTACTAATACAAATAATAGTATATTTTATACTCATTGTACAGTGGCTATGATGAGTGGCGCAACTTGATAATAAGGGGCCTATGTGAAAATTTCTGGACCGGGGCCCTTACCCGCCAACAAGAATTAAACACAGTACAGCATTTGGTATAAATCGAACGTGGTTCAAACAGTGGCGTCATTTCAGTTTGCAAAGGTTTTGACCGGCCCGAATGGGTAAAAAAAACCACTCGCAACCACATATTAACTACTTAAATATTTTTATGGTACCCTTTTTATTAACTAGGTAACATCATTTTTAAATAGAAGGTAACAGATATTTTAGAAAAACAATTGTATACCTATCAGTTATTAAATTAAAAGACTAATGTAAACACGCGTCACAAAAAAAATAAATTTTAATTTAAGTAGAATAGGGTATACTCAACTAAAATATTAACACATATAGTTGAATCATACACGACTGTCGCAAGTTAACTGAAGTCCGTGATCAATGATGATTAATAAGAGTGCCAATCAGTTGTTGTTTTTAGAATTTGTATTAATTTTAGATTTTAGAAATTAAACATTACGAGATTATGATACTAGTTATTAGTGATGGGCGCAACCGACTAGTTTTAACTATCGATTGTCCATCGATAGTTTCAAAAACTACCGAGTGATTTTTCAATTGAATAGATATTATTATTCATCGATTGTTTTTAAAAATTATCGAGTAATTCCAGTGTCGGCCTGGCCATGGCCGCTAGGCCGCAAACGCGTCCGGGGCCCTCGGCCGTATTTGTGTCTGGGGGCCCCCGTCACCCGATCGTACTAAGAAATATTAATATTGGATAATGAATATTATTATGTATTAATGTGATAACTTTTGTTATCTGTGTGATTGATTATTGTTACCGTAAATAGTAGATAGTTTTCGACCTCCAGACGGAAAAACCAATGTACCATGTATCTATATTTAGAACAGTTTTACTGCAATTTTCTGATTATGATGGTATATCAATATCACCCAACCGTCAGTGGTGTGTTCATTTTGTTTTTAATTATTTATGTTGTTATTCGATAATTAATGTGAGCACACAGTTATCAAAATGAGATGTTGTGTAGTGTTATAAAAATTATATTATAACATATTACTGCTCTAAATTTTCTGTTTCTCTGCGTGGTTGAATGTGGTTCTTTTACATATCTAAATATTTATTATGTTATTTAATGTAATAAACTTCAGTCATCAACTATGAAACGTGTTTACATGTCAGGTTATAAAAAAAGAAATAAGAAAAATAAACAATTGCTATTAGAAGTCGGATCTTCTTTAAATCAAACAAAAATTAATTTTTTCCCAGTGCCCAAGCAACAATTTTGGACTGAAGGTAAGTGTATTGGAAAAATGTTTTTTATATATTATAATTTTTTTTTATGCAGAAAGCAATGTTATCAAATGTCCCGAAGAAATTCAAAACGATGAATCTTCTAGTTATGTTGAAGACACAATTTGAATCACATTCAAAAAAATATTAAGTTGTATAATGTGAGAAGGTATTATTTATATTTTGTAATATGTATATAATTTTTCAGAATAATAAATTATTAATCTAACTTAATTCTTAACTTAATGGATGGTTTATTTTATATATGGTACCTTTAAAAAAATATAATATGTTACACTACTTATAAGTACATTTTTATAATTTTATGAAAAAACATTTTTGGGGGCCCTTCTGAAGAAATGCATCCGGGGCCCTTTAGGTACCAGGCCGACACTGAGTAATTCACTCGATAGTTTTCTTTCGGTAGTTGCATACGTCTTACACTGAATAGTTTTGACTATCGATAGTTTTCATTCAGTAATAAATACTAATACGCGTCTAGTACGCAACTAGTTTTGACTATAGAGTTAAAAAAAAACAATCGAGTGATTTTTCGCTTTTATCGACCGAATTTACTTGATAATAATTTGGGATAGACATTTTAAAGACAAAAATATAAAAAATGAAATAACCAGCCTCGATACTCGATAGTCGAATCTCGAATGACAACATTGACAACAACATCATGGCTAAATAGTAAATACTACATAACCTTACCTAAAAAGTAAAAATTTTGATAGCTCGATTAGTTTTCAATAGTTCGATAGTTTTTCGATAGTTCGATAGTTTTATAAAACAACCGAGTAATTAGATAGTTTAAACTATCGAGTACTTTGATAGTTTTCACTCGGTTGTGCCCATCACTACTATTTATTATTATTGTTGTGCATACAACAATATTAATATGTTAATTTTCCTCCACAAAACACACTCACACAAACAAACATACATAAATGCATATTCATACATACAATGTGTACGTCTCCGCTGTGTGTAAATATAAATATATTCCAACTATTCAATTAGTAAAAATGTCTTCATAGAAATCCGAGGCCCTCCTCTAATAACGGAAGCCATAGGCAGTTTCCTATCCTGACTTATGGTAAATATGGCACTATTGGCACTGCTTGTACTATTGTGGTCTGCTCACACTATACTGTGGGTAAGCATCTGGGCCCTTTAAAGAAAAATTGCGTCTAAGAATCACGTAATCTAGAGTCCCTACTCTCTATATAGACCAGTGACACGTCAAGCAAATAAAAAAATGTATGAGACGCTAAAAAAACGGAGGAGCCCCGGCCGACACTGACCATGACTAAATAAACAGCCAGCGGCTCGTGTATATATGTATTATGTGCACAAGCGCACGTGCACTATACCTACCCAAACTCGAGAAAAATTGAAAACATAAATCAACAATAATACAACTATAAGTACATAAGTACTATTTTATTTATTGAGATTATTTAAAAAAAAAAAATAAATAAATAAATTCAGAATATTATGGAAATAATATAATATTTGGAGTGGGTTATTTCGATGGCCAAACATTACAGCCGAGCGGTTGTCCGCGACGGAACGGTAGGTATCGGTGTGTATTATAGTGGCACAGTAGTGCACACAAATCGCTGTGCACATGAATGGAAATTTGTTAAAAGGGACCCAAGTTACATTTTTGACAAAAATAGTTTTGTTGGATATTATTCATCCTGTCATGTAAACACATCGTTTTGTGTTAAAAAGTAACTATTTCGTATCATCTTGTCACAGTGGCGACTCGTGTATATCGTATATGTGCACAAGTGCACGTGCACTAAACCTACCCAAACTCAAAAAAAAAAATTGAAAACATAAATCGTAATAATAAAACCAATTAAAGGGTGTCTCAAAAAGAACGCCGGATTTGAAAAGGCTGCTATCCTAACCTTGATCTTGCGACTTGACGCCGTGTGATTTTTTCTTATGGGGATACACTAAGTCACGAGTTTACCAGAACAAAGTCCGAAACATCTTGGAACTTAAGCAAGAAATTCTTCGTGTCCTCAACGAACTTGATGGGGCAATGTGTGATCGAGTGATGGTAAGAATAATCGCCTGTAGGGCTAGTAGGGGGGGTCATATGCCCGATGTTGTTTTTCACTGTTAAACCTCAATTTATCCTGAAGAGAATGATATATTTGTAATGTTTTTTTAAGAAAAATAAATTTAATGTATAGCAGATTTAAATCCGGCGTTCTTTTTGAGACACCCTTTACTTATAGCGTTATTGAGTTTATTTTAAAAAATAAAAAAAAAACATAAATTCAGAATATCATGAAAATAATACAATATTTTGATTGGGTTATTTATCGAAGAACAAATAGCCCTGGCGGCTGTCCGTGACGGAACAGTGTCGGTGTGTATTAAGCCGCGTACACACATTAATATAAAATTATAGGATACCGGTAGCGGGTGAATAGCTGGTCACACACACACTCACATAACATCATTATTTTGTATTGTTTTATTATTGTTATTATTATCGTTGAGTGTGTCTTGTGAGTTATATAATATGTAGATAAATCCAGAATATTACCGTACGCTCATCGGCTGCCGAATAACATTTTAACACTGCCGCCGTGATTTTTGTCTTTCACCGTGTGTTGTCGCGGCAGTATCGTATATATAATATGTCATTATAATTTATAAGGTGTTTATTTACTCAAGTGGTAAAAATTAATATTGTTTTTTTTATAACTGTGAGCGCCAGAAGGGCACATTCAGTGCCGCAATTACAATTTTGAGGCCCCGGTTCAAAAATATTTTAGAGGCCCTTTTTTGTTTTTACTGTTGCATTAGCGTAAATAGGGGGAAGCTTAGCCACCAAATATACCATTTTACGAAAAAAAAAATATATAAAGTTATTTTGGTTATGTGATATTGATGTATACAATTTTAGACCCCCCCCCCCTAACATTTTAATGGATTTCCACTTATGTACAGTGGCAGCAGTATACAGGCATTTTGAGAGTTCATGTATTCAACAAAAGTGTCCTACCCACTTGTCATTTTTCTTTAGTAATTAAAAAATGTCTATCTGCACTTGACTATAATATTAAAAAAATATATTATTATAATATTATTTTAATATCTTAATATTTGATTAAAAAATATTAAATACTAATAGCAAAATAAATCAACTTATTATTGTACATTTATTACAATTGAAAAATGTAATAAAATGGCATACATCTTTTTATCTTAGGAATTAAATATTTAAATTAGTCGGGGAATTCCATGACAGATAAAGTTGGTAAAATATAAGATAGATACATATAAATGAATCCTTAAAGTAAATTCAAATAGGTCACTGTTAAGGATGGTGTTAAATTTGAATTCAATGATATAATATCACCGTATAAGAAAAACGATTCTGTGCGAAGACGGTCAGTCAGCCTATGATATTCATATATTATTACTAAGTATATTTGATGATAATAGTAATATTATTATTGTGAATAAAGTAATTTATATATAACCAATTTACGTGGAACCTTGTTTTAAATTTTCAATCCTTAGCTATAAAAGTTGAACATTTTATACATTTTTAACTACAAAATAATTATTAAATTTTAAATATGATACATTTTGTAAAAATGCTTATAAAAAAAAATTGTGCCTATGTATTTTTTATATTTTTCGATTGCTATTTAAGAAATATATCAGAGGCCCTGCATAACATTTTGACGCCTTTTGGCCCAACAAATATTATTTTATTGATATGTATAGAAAATAAAACTAAAAAAATTTAAATCTAAAATTGTTCATCAACAGCACAAAACAAGCCAAAATATTTTGAAATTTTTACCAAGTATAAGAATTGATAAAATAAATATATGATATGAATGTGTCTAGTGTCTAGTGTTATTCGTTTTTGAATTACAGCAAAATAAGAAAATCGCTAGACGAGAAATCGAGTGAATATCCAATTTTGTAAAAATATGAACTTCAAACGCTCATAAAAATTTAATTTGATTTGCTTGTAGACATTTTTTTTTTGATAAATGTAGACAAACTTATGAGGAATCTTGTATTACATTTTAAAATATTATATTTAAAAAGAAACTTTTTAATGATTTTTTAACTCAAAATAATTTGCTAATTTTCGTGATTTTTACGTATTTTGTCAATATTTGAACTTTAAATGCTTATAAAAAAAAATTTTATTACGGATTTTTAATATTTTTCAAATGTTATTGTAACAATATAGTAGGAGCCTTGTATTATGTTTTCAAGCTCTTTTACCCAACAAATAAAATTTTATTGACATTCATAGAAAAAAAACTAATAAAATTGGAAACTGAAAATGTACGTAAACAGTTTAAAACAAATCAAAATATTTTGAAAATGTTATCTTGTATAGAAAATGCGAATATAAACAACTGGTGAAAATTGCATGTATATACGGTAATTTGTTTTAAGAATACAGAAAATCGATTTTGCGTAAAAATTCCCGTTTTCCCTTAATTTTTCATTTGTTTTTCGCGGTGCTTTTGAAAACTACTGCGAAATTTTTCACTTTTATCTCCCAAAAGTATCAACTAGACTAGATTCACTTTCCCATCGAACAAGATACTGAAATTGAAAAATATAAGCATTATTTCGACCACTAATCGTGCATACAGACACAAAAAAAAACACACACCATTGTAAAACAAATGCCTACATTTTTTGCTCCGCTCAGAATCTAAATATAAAAACGCACTTATAATCTTTATATTATCAAAACTTTTTATTAACACAGTTACCGGACTGTTAATAAACAATATGCCTATTTATAGAAATAAATATATAGGTATTGTTGAGCCAATGAAATAGGTCCTACATATGTACACGAAAATATAAAATTCAAAATGATTGAATCCTTTTATTTTATTTTATAATTTATTGTTTTATAATATAATGTATGGTTATGAAAAATTTGAGGTCCCCCATAAATACTTGTGAGGCCCATCAGGTGGTTAGGTTGGTGGTTGGCCTGCGGTAGTTGCGGCACTGGGCACATCGATAAATTATATTAATTGTCAAGTAAAATTGTGGGCACGAAACACCCTTTTACATTATATTTTGTGTTGCGCGAACACCAACGTTGTGTGGTGGTGTGCAGTCAAATTTATTATACTTATTTTATAATTGTGAACCATAAGGACAATACGTTTATACTATTGTGGCGCATCGTCGTTTTATATTATATAGCATTGGTGGCCAGCGAGAAGAGACTCGCGAGCCACCAAATATATTAATAAAAATGGAAGAGCCAAGATGTAAAAAAAAAAAAAAACCTAACCAGTCGGGGGACTGCCGGTAGAAGTGAAAACTTCTTAAGCACGTTGGGCACCCCGTAAGAAAGCATTTGCGGGTGAGGAAAAAAGTATGAGATCACGACACCGCCACCGAGAGTACATGTATATATGTATATACTGTGGTATAATATACTGTTATACTTAAGTGTGAGCGTGTATGTGTATATATACTAGAACAATTTCACTTCGTTTTTAAAAATTTTGTAATGCTCAGGAAATAATGTACCACGAATTGTTTTATTTATCAATATAAAATACTATACATAATTATTTCAGTTATTTTACATAAAAGAAAAAAAAATACATGTCAAAATTATTACAAATGCTTTACAAAAATGAGTTAAAGTACACTCGGAAAAATCAATTTCCATCCATCATTTCACCAACTCTTGCACCATCATCACTGCCAGCATCATCGCCAATTTCTGAAACCGATACAATCGGTTTATGGTAAAGTATGAATTAAAATAGTAGGTACAAATGGTAGCTATTCAAATTAAACTGACCTTTCCAATTTTTTGACGTGTTTATGCTCTCCTGCACATGCACGCGCTATGATACGGCACAATGCTTGCGGCTACCCAAATTGGATAAACTATTTTTATATTGAAGAATATTAACAGTACCTATGTATAAAAGGACGTGCTTACACTGCGTAAACTACGTATATACTAATATTAATGTACTTAGCTTAGCTGTATAAAAGCAGGCGGGCGTTGTTTGACGTGCCTAAAGAAGTTTTCACTTCAAAAAGGTCATATTATTATACGACATTTTTTTTTATTTTTACATCTTGGCTCTTACGTTAATTTACGTCTAATGTTACGTTAAGATGGGAGCCGCAAAAATCTATGACGCGAGCCACATGCGGCTCGCGAGTCGCGATTTGGCCCACCCCTGTTATATAGCCATAGGCGCTAATCGCCACCTTTTTAATATTACCTAATTATTTTATTCATAGACATAATATTATATAAACAATGGCTGTTGATATGTGCCTATGATTTTATTATTGTAAATCGTGCTTGCAGAATTAGCACCTGTTATTATTATTTTTGTGTGCACGGCATATTATATTTTACTTTAGCATAGGACCAGCTAGCTAGTCTGCGCTCCACAAAATGTGAGTTTTTTTCATTATTTATATTGTTATCTATATTATACACCTTTAATTGCTGGGCCAAAAGGGCCATAAACATTTGACAATTATTATTATTTTGTCTGGCCAAAATGGCCACACATTATTTTATACGAGCTTCAGCTCAAATATAGCTGTGCCAATATATTTTATTTCGGTTGGCCATAAGGGACGGTCATTTATTATTATTAACTTTATTATTAAATTAGTTATACTGTTGGACCAGAAGGGTTGCATTATTTTTATAGCGGCTCAAATAGCTTTTTTATATTATCATATTATTATTTCGGTTATAGGCCAGAAGGGCCGTTCAATATTATATTTTGTTTACATTTGTGTTGTGGCGAGCTTATTATATATTTTGTACATCAATTATTTAAATCCGTGTATGATACAGCAACTTAATTACCAGAAACCGTGTTACCATTTTTTATTACCTATTTGTTTAATTGTATACACACCTACAACACACGTACATACATTCATACACAAATTCACATTTATTATTATACGCTAGCACGGTGCTAGTGATGTAAATTTGTATAATACAAATGTATAATATCGTATTATACATGGTATTATACACGCTGTATAGAATTGTTTTATACAATGGTATAAAATCTGTATAAAACTTTTGTTTTAAGTATTAATTATTTTATTTTCTATTATTTTTTTTTTTTTATATTAAACAGTTACCTAATACTTATTTAATATTTTACTTACAATTTAAAAAGGAAACTAAAAGACTAAAGTGTTAAAATTGTTACTATTAACTAGCTATTAAGTATTACTATTTACTATTGTTACTTTTTTTACATTAAACATTTATTTTATTTATAATTTAGAAAAAAAACCAAAAAGAGTCATTTATGTTTATTAAAATTGTTAATTATTAAGTACTTTACTTGTTGACTTTATTATTACTTTGAATTTAATTTATATAATTTTTCTTATTTGTAGTAATAAGATTCGTTTTTCAAATGGGAAATGGACAATGGTTGAGTAATCAAGTTTAAATTGTATATATTATGTAATTTCAAATTTGCATATCTTTTAAAACAGGATTTTATACCGTATAAAATGTGTATAATACGGTATAATACAAACAATTATTATACCATACTGTCTATATTATAGTCAAATGAACTTACCTACATCAATTATTTTTTATGCACTCACTAAAGTTCTGTTTTCGGTTTATTTCAAATTTCTTTAATATTATGTTAATATTACGTGTGTTTATACTTTATAATATACTATAATATAGTACATAACATATTATACAATAAACTTTCATCAGCACTTCAGCATGAATAATAATATTTTATTCGTTTCCTTTCATTATTGATCATAATATTTTGAGTCCACAAAAAAATACATAAATATTTTTCATATTTGTTTATTACACAGTACAGCTGAAGGTATTGAAAGCGAACAAATCAAAGCTATTTGGGCTAAGTGAAAGCCAGGGGACGATCGAGTACCCTCTGAACTATCTTCTGCACGTAAATCCACTTAAGGTCCATACAGAAAAATTGTAAACGAGGACATACATTGTAATTTTTGCCAAATCATTTAGGTACTTTAGTGTTTACTTTAATTTAGTATAGTCGTATTCGCATATTCGTATAGATAGTTATTAGTTGTGGCATACTTTTGTGAAAACACGACAGCGAATTACATCGATGCATAAATGCATTTACGAACGAATTATTTAATTAATAATTGTGATACATAAATACAATTAATTAATAAGACGTATAGTTTCACAAACGCGATGTCGCAATTCCGTCACCCATGGCGTAAGAATACAAGACGTGAAGCCATCATCATAATATGATATATATATACGGGTTGATTCACCAAGCATGGTTTTTCCTTTCAGTTATATTATGTACTTATTTAAATTCTGAGCTTTAAAATGTTTAAGTAAAAAATAGTTGGCATCGTGCGAACAAAACGTTTTTATCGCCACAGGACACACCTTATTAAAATATGGCAATAAATTATATTATAGCAATCTAAGTTCGTCTGTATTATATATAATATGAAAACATAGTCCTTATAAACATATTATTTTGAATCCATTTATAAAGTCCCTAAATCAGAATTTTAATGAATATCATAAATGCATTATTAAATTATTAAAGTGTGCTGAGCGTGGCTGGTGAATCATTCTGTGTATAATATTGTGTTTCGTCCTATTATCGGATGCTTGTTGTGAATCCGAAACACGAGTCTGGTCAAAGTCTCGCGGACTTTGGGAAGTACTATTTATAGGTTCATATTCGTCCAATCATTATCATCGATGGGACGTCTCTGGAGTACATTTTGACGAGTATATTATAACAGTAAATAATATTCTTATTTCTTTCTATAGGTACGCCTAGTCGTCATCTCTGCTCATTGTCGATCGGACCGTAATATAATTATGTCGGACACCTCTGAGTTACGCAATTGGAGATGTATGTGGTAGGTACACGGAATGTTCATAGGTATCAAGCTAAGTATACCGTATATGACACAATATTTGCCGTTTTTATAATATAATAATATAGTGTACACATACACAGGCGTATATAATTAATGTGATAATAATATAATATCGATAACTGTTAATGTCGTTAATGATGTTTTGAGTGTTTTATTATGTCAAATTAAAGATAAATTCAATAGAAAAACTAAAAATGTTGATACTAAGTCGAGTAAACTGAAAACGGTACCTACTTAATATATAGTTACTTTAGTCACTTCCAAAAAAAAAAAAAACTTCTATACCTCTCAATACTTACGTCTTACAATGGACGAAAACAAATTGTACTTAACAAATTGTAAGCACATAATATAGACCTCCTATAAATATTGCTTAAAACATGTATTCAAAATGATAATGTTCGTTCCATTCTCGAGTATGGATCGGTCGTTTGGTTTCCATATCTGGCCTGTGATCAATTGCGCCTTGAACGAGTACAAAAGCGTTTCCTATCTTTTATTGCCTTTTTACTAAATATTGAACACACACCTCATGATTATACCGTTATCCTCTCCACTCTCAATATCCCAACTCTGACATCTCGCCGTAAACACGCAGATCTCATGTTCATCATGTCATATCTATACTCAATGGTACCATCGACTTCCCCGACTTACTAGCCACTGTTTCATTTCGCGTTCCCTCCTACTCTACTATAGACACCATTCTCTTTTCTCTATCCCATCTCACCTCGTATGGTCACAACCAACCTCTCCACAGAATATTACACCCATTAAACCAACCTTAGTCCTACCACTTTACTTTTTTATCTGTTATCTATATAAATTATAATTGTATTAATTTACTTTCTACTTATGTAATTTATCTACTTTACTATATTTTTGTTAACTAAATGCTCTTCGGGGCGTATAATCATCAAATAAAATAAAATAACATATTATTTTGTACTCTGGAGCCAAGTCATCGTTGTATCAACTTTTGATTTTGATGTAATTGAGATTGGATGTATATAATTTTAACATTTTATTCTGAAAATATTATTCTATTTTTTCGGTATGCGTGTATCTATAATAAATAATAACAAATTAGACTTGGGGCCTACCAATCAGTGCTCATATCTAAACGAACGATCTAAAGCGTACCTAGTACCTATAGTAGTATAGGTAATATATATAGGTACTATAAGCTAATGCACCGATAGTAAAGCATGAAGCACCCAAGTATAATATAGCATTATAGCTTTGATTACTCAGATTGGAGAAGGATCATCTAAAAATATACATACACATAAAACGTATAATGTTAATTTTTTCCATTTCAACGGTTTTTTGAGATGTTGCTAAGACGGCTATACACAATAATTTCCCACCCCCTAAAAATTCCGGTGACAGCTGTTTACCTTGACTTCATAGACATTCGAGTATGAACGGTTTGAGAACTTAAATACATAATACGTATTTTAATTTTCAACAATCAAAAGGATAGAGCTGTAATTATATAAGTCAATATAGTTATATAAGACTATGTAAATATGGTCCATACTTAAATACAACAGTATTATACAAAGTTTAATACGGTATAATACAAAAAATAAAAAATAAAATACCGTATTTTAAGAGGACGCTGCACCCGCGTGTGTTGTCTCTGTCTTACACACGCACGACATAGCAAATTATCGTTCACTAATTTCAATAGTGAGCTGTTAGTTTTGATACTAGAGTGAGTCGACCCATCATCAAACTTTTAGGTAAGAATATTATCTGGGTCTTAGCGTGGGCGATTTTTCGATATTTTCATTTTCGAGAAAAATAAGGGTATGTGAAACATCAAAAATTGAAAATGCTCATATCTCGCTTGAAAATTAAAATATTAACGGGTAGCGTCCTCTCAACATCACTAAGTAGTGGACAAAATCGCTGTGCACCTTTGTACAATGTAAAAATTAAAACAAATCGAACACGCAACCAGCGTTATAATGGAATTGAATTGAATTGAATTGAACCAATTGAATTGTTTTCAGAGAATTATTTTTGACGTCGCCGCGCAGTTGCGCGTCGGAAGAGGCATTATAATTTATTTTTACTGTCATTCGTTTATTATAATATTCCGATTATCGGCTGATAAATAATATTAGTCGATCATCATAGGAAATTAAAGACAGCAATCGTGTTTCTGTTTAAAAATTGAAACAAAATAAAAGCTTATTGGTGAATAACTAAAATTTGTAAACAATTATTTAATACAATTTATAATATATATAAATATTATATTGGTAAAATTTTTTTTGGATGTGCACTACTTCATTAAAAACCCACGAACCGCCACTGATTATTTATTTAATTGTCAGCTTTAATTATAGTAATCTACATTATGCATTTTATATTATTCTTTCCGTGTCTGGGGAACATGCGCGACGATAACTAAAATGAAATTTTAGCTGATATGCCCAGGGCGGCAGGGTCCATATAAAGTATAGAGGTTATAATAAGCCTATAACGTCTAATTTACTGGCTACCTACTGCTAAAGGTACTTATTTTGTGGGGAGTGCCTGTAGATGGAATCTAAATTCTTGATCTATCGACTATCTTACATTCTATCTAAAGCCGTAGCCAAAATTAATTTTATCAATTCTACCTAAATGGCTAAATAATAAATATTATTATTTTGTCATGCCCAGTGAGACCCCGGGCTACGGTGATGTAAAAAAAAAAGGAATAAATATTAAAATAAATCTAATAAATTATGCTTACAGGTTTATTATTAGTTGAACTTAGTATAGGTATAGCACCATAGAACATAATATTATGTTCAATTTAAGATATTATATGATACGAATCGGTACAAATTTACTGAGCGTTCGGCAGTTAGCAGTATATTATCACAAAAACACAGTGGAAATATTCATAAATAAACACAAAATATAATATATAGCATACCTACTGCGATGACGGCCCACAGACGGTCTTAATTGACCATTTAAAAAAAATTTTTGTAAGCATTTAATGTTCGAATTTTGACAAAATATATCAAATTTAAAATTTAATAATTACTTTAAGTTAAAAATATATGAAATGTTCAACTTTTATAGCTGAGGATTAAAAATTTAAAACAAGGTTCCACGTAAATAGGTTATGTATAAATTACTTTATTCACAATGATATCATCAAATATACTTAGTAATATCATAGGCTGACTGGCCGTTTTCGCTCAGAATCGTTTTTCTTATATACGATATTATATCATATCATTGAATTCAAATTTAACACCATCCATTACAGTGACCCACTTGTAACCTACTGTACAGCAGACCAACATCCACTTACCCACTTTTAATTTATTGAAGATCAAATAATTGAAGATTTATTATAATTTGCTATATTATTTTCATTTAAAAGGCTGTGAATAAAAATTACTCAATATTACAGTATTCCCAATACAAAAATATTATAAAGGAAGATCTCAAGTACCAACAAATATAAACATTGTTGGCGGTCACATGCGTTTCCAATGTTTAAAAATAATCTTACTATTATAAATTTTAATATATAGCCGTAAAACTAAATTACACTGAATTTCAGGTTTCAATTAACTAGGTGAAAATATAACGTAATTATTTTATAATAATTAGTATATGAATCATAATACTCTTTATTATTATATACATCAAATTTTCATAATTGTTTTTTCAAAAATAAATTACATTCTAAATATAATATCACTATGGATATTAAATTGTGTGTATTTTAAATAATTACAATACCGTTAAATAGGTATTAATTTCTGTGAAAAAAATTATTTATATTGATGCCTTTATTAATACTTACTATCAGCATCAATTGTGATACAAGTAAGGATTTTACGTTATCGGACGTACAAAAAAATTGTAAAGGAAGTTCTTAAGTAGTAAGTACCAACAAATATAAGCATTGTTTGCGGTCACTTGGGTTTTCAATGTATGCAAATAATCACACTGTTATTAATTGGAATATAGCCGTAAAACTAAATTATACCAAATATTAATTAGGTTTCCATTAACTAGGTGACTGGTGAGAATATATACTTATTTTATAATAATTGGTATGAATCATAAATCATAATACTCTTCCTACCTTATATACATTCAATAACATTTTTATAATTGTTTTTCGAAAAATAAATTACATTCAAAATAATTACAATATCGTTAAATATTAATTTTTGTAAAAAAATTATTTAAATTAATGCCTTTATTATTACTGCCGGCATCTCTTGTGGTACAAGTAAAGCTTTGACGTCATCGGACGAACAAAAATATTTTAAAGGAAGCTCTCGAGTACCAAAAAACATATAAATATTGTTTTCGGCTACTTACGTTTTCAATGTATAATGTATTATGTATAAAAATATTATTGTCCAAATATTACCCTATTATTAATATGGATATTTTTGAAGTATTTTCTATAGTTACTGCATTACTTTTTATTCAAGTTTACACTACTGGTAGTATTATTATTATTATAATATTCGTGTTAAGAATATTTATATGAATACATTTTTTTTTTTAGAATCTTAATGTGAACACTATTGGCTCTATCCATGATGAGAAATCTATTGGTCGTGCTCGAGATGATGAAACGTCTGATTTGTGTTCTTAATTACTTCATTCGTTTAATTAACATAATATCGTGTCTACTTATGCCGCCGTGGAATATGATCTGACCTTATCGGTGTCCAAGGACGGATTGGGCCGGCGGGACGCAGGGAGTTTTCAACAGAGTCCTCCTGTTGTGTAGTTTTTTTTTTTAGAATAACAGATTTTAATTATAAATTTAAACCATGACGTGTAGACTGTATTTTTATCATATTTTATTAATATAAAATATTGGATTTAACTCGTAAACACGGGAACAGTTTGATTCACGGCTATAGACTACAGATATTAGGCTAAAAGCAAAATGTTTAAAAACTGAGCTCATGAAGTATTCTACTATATTAACTGCATTTATCTACCAAAGAATATTTGAAATAACAGGGCCTCTATCAAAAAATTTGCAAACAAGTGATATTGATTTGTTAAGATCCCAAGAACTTGTAAATGATGCATTAAAACATTTAATAATTATACAAAGATAGATTGTGATGGTATACAATTGATAGCAAATAATGTTGTTAAGAAGGCATCAACAGAGTTTGAAAATAAATTAGATGGAGCGAACGTTGATAATTTGATTGTTGACGACCATTTATCTGGAAAAATCGGTAGGAAAAAAAATACTTCCTGGTGAGGTATTATATGATCAACCAATTGTAAATGCTTACCAAAAATTTACTGTGGAAGTACACAATGTGATTTTAAATAAAATTGTGTGCAAAATCAAAGAAAGGTTTACTGACGATGAAATGTCATATAGTGACTTATCTTGTCTATCTCCTAACAAATATTTTGATATAAACACTAATGGTTTAACAGACACAGCATTAAAAGAACTCAGTAAACAACTTGCAACATTTGATGAACGTTTTAACGCCAGTTCATTAAAAATTAACTATGAAATTTTGCAAAAAATTGGGACAGTCTTGAGAAAATATTACCAGAATTTGTCTTCATATTTTAGTTAAGTATAATATGTATAGCAGTGCTTATAGTAATTCATGATAAGCATACAAATATCTTTTAACACTGCCATCAATTCAGGTACATATATATTTTTTAAATTATTTAAATACACTATAAATTATTGATCTGTACTATGTGTGTATTCGTAGGTAGCATGTCACTCACATCCTGTTTTCTGGTTTTGACTATATGCACATATATCTACTTATGTGAAGAGCAAGCCCCCATATCCTACCGTTAGATGCATGGCTTGTGGTTTTTAATGTGGTTTATTATAATATTATGCTCGATTAATTTTACTGTCCAGCGATCCATATATTTATAATTTGGTTATTATATATAAAATATTGTGATGGTCATCTACGCTTTTTAGTGTCACCCGGGCCCTTACCACCTATGTTATTATATTAATTATAGCTCGTATACTTTCATATCGACTAGGTACCTATGTTATTATATGTTCCTTACAGTTCCGCAACTACCGCAGGTGCAGGTGTTGCAAGGCACCACCTGATGGGCCTCACAAGTATTTATGGGGGGCCTCGAATTTTCCATAACCATACATAATATTATAAAATCAAATAAAAGGATTCAATCATTTTGAATTTTATATTTTCGTGTATATATGTAGGACCTATTTCATTGGCTCAACAATACCTAGGTATATATTTATTTCTATAAATAGGCATATTGTTTATTAACAGTCCGGTAACTGTGTTAATAAAAAGTTTTGATAATATAAAGATTATAAGTGCGTTTTTATATTTAGTTTCTGAGCGGAGCAAAAAATGTAGGCATTTGTTTTACAACGGTGTGTGTTTTTTTTGTGTCTGTATGCACGATTAGTGGTCGAAATAATGCTTATTTTTCAATTTCAGTATCTTGTTCGATGGTTTGTTAGTTGGTACTTTTGGGAGATAAAAGTGAAAAATTTCGCAGTAGTTTTCAAAAGCGCCGTGAAAAACAAATGAAAAATTAAGGGAAAACGGGAATTTTTACGCAAAATCGATTTTCTGTATCCCCAAAACAAATGACCGATAGGTACATACATGCAATTTTCACTGGTTGTTTATATTCGCATTTTCTATACAAGATAACATTTTCAAAATATTTTGATATGTTTTGAACTGTTCACGGACATTCTCAGTTTCCAATTTTATTAGTTTTTTATCTATGAATGTCAATAAAACTTTATTTGTTGGGTAAAAAAGCTTGAAAATTTAATGCAAGGCTCCTTATATATTGTTTCAACGACATTTGAAAAATATTAAAAACCTTTTGTCACATTTTTTATTTATAAGCATTTAAAGTTCAAATATTGACAAAATACGTAAAAATCACGAAAATAAGCAAATTATTTTGAGTTAGAAAATTATAAAAAATGTTCTTTTTAAATCTAAGATTTTAAAATGTAATACAAGATTCCTTATAAGGTTATCTACTTTTATCAAAAAAAAAAATTTCTATAAAGTCAAATTAAATTTTTATGAAATAAATATTTTTACAACATTTGATATTCACTCGATTTCTCATCTAGCGATTTT
Organism: Acyrthosiphon pisum; assembly: GCF_005508785.2. Classification (NCBI taxonomy): domain Eukaryota; kingdom Metazoa; phylum Arthropoda; class Insecta; order Hemiptera; family Aphididae; genus Acyrthosiphon; species Acyrthosiphon pisum. Next base: position 125,539,488 of record NC_042493.1, read on the forward strand.
TGTTGTAATTCAAAAACGAATAACCCTAGACACTGTACATTCATATCATATATTTATTTTATCAATTCCTATACTTGATAAAAATTTCAAAATATTTTGACTTGTTTTGTGCTGTTGTCGGACAATTTTAGATTTAAATTTTTTAAATTTTATTTTCTATAAATATCAATAAAATAATATTTGTTGGGCCAAAAGGTGTCAAAATTTTATACAAGGCCTCTGATATATTGCTTAGATAGCAGTTAAAAAATATAATAAATACATAGGCACAATTTTTTTTTTATAAGGATTTAAAGTTCGAATTTTTACAAAAAATATCATATTTAAAATTTAATAATTATTTTGTAGTTAAAAATGTATACAATGTTCAACTTTTATAGCTAAAGATTGAAAATTTAAAACAAGGTTCCACGTAAATTGGTTATATAAAAAAATTAAAATGAATAAATATTTTAAAAAAATTTACAATTACACGTCCACGCCGCAGTAGATGTAATTACCTACTAATATAAAAATAAATAATACGACGGGAAATGTTTAAGTTGTCTAGGCGGGAAATGTTTAAGTTGCCAAGGCGGGAAATCTTTGTGTAAATTGAACGAACACTGTTGTCGAACATTTCAAAGCAGTAGCACTGGTTCGTCGAGTAAAGGAAACATTCTCAACGGACATGTTCGACAACAATGTTCGTCCTAGTGTGGGCCCGGCTTAAGGTCAATTGTGAACGAGTAATTAGCAAATTAAAAATTATCAAAAATCGTCTACGCACTTCGTTATCTGATGACCGCTTGGATGCGTTTTTACTTTTTATTGACGTCTGTAGAAAAAGATATATTCAATGATTTGAAGTTTGAAGATATTTTGGACATTATTAAAAACTCATATCATCATATACTTTATCTAAATTATTATCGTGAACATGATTAAATAAAAATATTATAATTTTAAGATTTAATTTGTCATACCTACTGCTATATACTTAGTGTTACCTACCTATGTATAATAATAATTATTAATAATAAGTACATTTTCTTACTTTCTAAGTACAAGAAATGTAATCGACATAGAAAAAGATCCCAAATCCTAATTCTTGTACTACTATACTATTGAGGAAAATTTAATATTTTGTTAGTCTAAGTTGGGCCGATCAAATATGTAGAAAAATAGGCCGTTAATAGGCTTACAGTGGGTAGTGGACCGAAACCCCTCCAGTCCAGCCAGGGTCATGCCTCCATAGCAGTATGATAACAAAACGTAGGTAGATACAATACGTAACTTATTCACAGAATTATTTCGAGGTCTCTAAGAAGTCATTAATATCTCAAAAGCAAATAACTAAATTGAAAATGTTCATACTTTATGATCTCATCAATAAGTTCGTATTATTATGAATTAATATTACAACAATCGTAATTGTAATCTGTTGTCATATAGCTTTTGGTTAAACAATTTGTTGTACATTTTAAAAACGTCGGGTGAAGCGGGCTATTCCGAAACGCCAATAGAAGCTACAGAAAAAAATTACACTGGTCGCTATGATTTGAAATACACTGAACAAAAGTTGAATCTGTGAAATTAAATCAAATTTCTCTACGAAAATTATTTTATTATAATTTTATATTTATAAATGTAGCTAATTGCATATATTATTATGGGGAAAAATAACTGTTTTGCCCAAAATGCGTTTAAAAATGGTCCATCTCAAAACTAGAATCGATCTAAGTTGTTTTTAATGAAAATCAAATGCCTGGTCACTTGACACCACATAAGGTGGTCTATTTTTTAGGAATCCCGGACAAAAAATCCGAAAATACAAAATTGTCTATTTTCAATTTTCATTTACAATTATATTATATAAGTAGGTACCTATAGTGAGTATTTATTTAAAAAAATAAATTAGTTTTCTTATAAAAATATTAATCTATATATTATATAAAATGACTTGTCCTGCGAGTGATTCATCATCGCCTAGCCGGAGCCACTGGACGGGTCTGGCTGATATTTGGCATATAGATATAGCTATTATATGACGTATGCGTCCGCCAAGAACGGACTTTTGGAAATTCAATGCCTAAAGGGGAAAATAAGGGGTTATAATATAAGCAATATCTTAATTAAATATACAATATTGGTTTTAAAATACAAAACGCACGAACTTGATATTTGGAATACTTAGTATGGTTCCTCTAATGATTTATAGATATGCAATAAGAAAGGATTGTCTGATTTTCGATTTTTAAAGAGTTGGTAAAACAGGGAACTTAAGATCCACGGTGGAAATCGAAACTCTATTTTCGTTTTTAATGGTTGCCTTTGGTTGCGGGTTATAAAATATGCTCATATATTATGGTCATAAGCTAGGTAAAATTAAGCCGGATTGTCCGTAAAAATAAAATAAAATAACCCCCTCAAAATGTATTAATATATAAATATTAAATACTCCTAAAAACACGAGATGATCGACTTCAATACCTACTATTTTAGGTACACTGTATACACATTTTTTTTTCAACTACAAAGCTGTACTAATATAGGCTATATTTTATCTCCCACCTCGCTGTGTCCGCAAACTAATAAAATTGCTTACCAGACAATATACTGTTCGCATATATTATAACCATAAGCGAATCTCACGGGCAACGCAACGGGGAATGGCTAAAAATTAAAATATAATATGATTTTGCTTCCATACCTATATGCACAGCGAATTACGCGCAAAAGGAGTATTAATTAATCACAATTTTTTTCCCGGGCAATGTTGGATTATTAGGCTACTGTATTATATTTGAATTTGATTAGGTACTACTTATTCCTTATACTCATTAATCATATAGGTACTCACAAAATAATTTAAAATAAGTTACACGTTTTGTAACTCATCAATTGCTAATTTTTGTAAATAATAAATTAGAAGTACGTGCGTTATAAGTACGTACCTAATAGATATTGTGATACGTTTAATTTGGAATTTATTATAGGTCAATTTTTTTTTTAATACCATAGATATAAGTATATAATATATCTTATACCTAGATTCAGTCCCCGCTCAGAATCGTTCTTCTTCTACAATGTTATTATATCATTGAGTTCAAAATTAATACCATCCATTATACAGTGACCTACTTGTAACCTACTGTACATCATAGCGACATCCACTTGCCCACCTTTTTTTTTATAAGCATTTAAAATACTGACAAAATATATATGGAAAAATTACGAAAATCAGCAAATTATTTTGAGCTGTTTACGGATATATTCAGCTTCCATGTTTTTAGTTTTTTTTTCTCGAAATATGTGCAAATTTATTGAGGTAAATTCCTAAAAATTTTCTTTTTTAAATCAAAGATTTTAAAATGTAATACAAGATTCCTTATAAATTTGTCTACGTTTATCAAAAAAAAAAAAAAAATGTTTAAGTAAGTTAAATTACATTTTTATGAGCTTATGAAGTTCAAATTTTTACGACAGGATATTAACAAAATATTAAACATAAAATTACATAGGCACAATTTTAGATTCTGAACGAAGTGATGAATGTATTGATTTTACAATGATGTGTGTTTTTTTTT
>NC_042493.1:125543913-125548813 GCF_005508785.2 Acyrthosiphon pisum
CATATGTTTTTTCTAACTCCCATTCAAAAATTATAAAAATACATAGGCACAATTTTTTTTTATAAGCATTTAAAGTTCAAATTTTGACTAAATACGTAAAAATTACGGCAATGTTCAAATAATCTTAAACAGAAATTCATAAAAGTTTTTCTTTTTAATTCTAAGATTTGGAAATTTAATACAAGGCTCCTAACATATTTTTACAATAGCAGTTGCAAAATAAAAGGAATACATTGTCACAATTTTTATTTATAAGCATTTAAAGTTCAAATTTATACGAAATATGTCAAAATTGCGAAAATTTGCAAGTAATTTAGTGGTTGAAAAATCGTAAAAATTTTTTCTTTTATAACTAAGTTTTTAAAATTTGGTACAAGGTTCTCCATAAGTTTTTCTTTAAAAATAATATATCCTAGACTGACAAATCATCTCCGTTCAGAATCGTTTTTCGTATACAATGATATAATATCATTGGATTCAAATTTAATTCCATCCATTACAGTAACCCACTTGTAACCTACTGTACAGCAGAGCGACATCCACGACTTACCCGCCTTTTTTTTAAATAAAATTATATTTTTTGCGTCAAAAAGCTTGAAAATTGAATAGAAGGATCCTAGTATATTGTTTCAATGGCAGATGAAAAAAATTAAAAATCCAGTTTTATGAGCATTTAAAGTTCAAATGTTGACAAAACACGCAAAAATCACGAAAATGTGCAAATTTGAGTTAGAAATTCGTTTTTCTTATATTTTCTTATTCTTGGTAGGTATTTATTGTATCTAACAAAAATATAACGGAAATCCACTATAGTTTGATAGGTCGTATGTAGGTTCCTATATGGCTATATCTTTAAGCTATCAGATGTTTATCGCGGCAGTATGTCTACAGTTTATTGACCATACGACTTGCAAGATATGATCAATATTATTACCACGATTATTTTATAAATCTAGAGATCCTAGATTGGACAGATTATAAATCCCAAATATCCTGTCTAAACAATTATAAATTGACTTTGTCACTTGGCCAGTGTTACCCAAAACGCTATTTAGTCGAGATACTTACATTTTATATTTTTAATAACACACGTTTAATTATATTATAAAAAATCCAATAATTGAGGTTGAATAATCGCATGCTGGTGAGAATTTAGAAATAGTCGAAAAAGCCAAGTCTGAAATGTTAAAACGTGTTACAACAACGTCAACCTTAAAAAATCCTTCACAAATTTTTAAATTATAAAATGTTTAATTTTCGTAGCTAAGGATTGAAAATTTAAAACAACGATTTCTTATAAATAATTCGTACTGTACGGACAATGTGAAAATTTTAAAAATATATAAAGTTTATTTTTTCCAATATTTTATATTATATAATATTGTTAAATTAATTTATATAAATATAATATACTATAGTTATATAATATACAACTTACTTTTACATCGATCATTAATTTAAATTTTTATATGTAAATAAAATATATTTTGTAAACTGTAGGGAAGTCTTATAAGTATAAGGGATCGTAATCAAATTCATATATATAGTATTCATTTTGTATAAGAAATTAATTAGGTACATTTTTTAAATAAACATTAAGGCGGCTGAAGCATAACATGTTTTAAGGAGTAGTGTTTAGGCATTTCATATTACATGTACATTTTGGCTGTGTCAATGTGTGAGAAGTGAATGAACATAATTTATTCATTTACGGGTCCAATGCTTTTGACTTTCAGTAAAAATTTTTTTTTTTAATGTAGGGAAACTTAAAGGTTATCTTATATAAATAATCATAACTTTTAAAATAGTCGTCCTAAATTCGATTTTTATGTAAAATAATATTCTGCTTTGGAAAATGAAGCTAAAACTTTATGTTGTCATTCAAAAAAGTAAAACTTAAAAAAATATAAGGATAAAAAATATTTAAAAATATAATAATTTAATAAAAATGTTGTTTTTTAAAAAAATTGAAACTATGTAAAAAAATATTTTCAAAAACATTAATACTTTTTGAAATAATGAGTGTTTCATGATAAAAGAATGTCACCTTGTATACAGTCTTGCATAATATGTGTATAACAAACAATATTCCTATGCATGATGTTGAAGAAATTGATGATTAAGAAGATCAAGCATTATTGGCTGATAACAATCGCAATAGATTTAAATCTTTGAAGAAAACAGAGAAACAAAAATTGAAAAATATTTATTTCAAAAAATTTATAAATTATTATATTATAATATGGATTAGTATATTTTTATTTAAAAGTGTGTGCAATTTGCATTATTTACATTAATTATTTATTTTAAAAAAAGTGTGGGCCCTTTTTTTTTTTTTATTAAATTTTGAATGAATATTTTACATTTTGTGATTATAAAATCACATACAACAAAATAATACATTTCGATAAACATACTTTTTTACAACTAATAATAAGATTAACAGTATACCTTTTTTACTTGTTCTTTAGTTATATAAATGATGTTAAATAAATATCACTTATTAGTCTTAAGTTGGTCTTTATAGGTAATTTTTCTTCAAAATTTTTTTTCATTTTTCAGTATAAAATGAAGTAGGTATTACAAAATTAATATTCTTAGTTACTTGATACGATTAAAAACATATTTAAATACACTGCTAGGTTATTATTCTTAAATACTTTTTTTCTTAAAAATATTTAAAATATTATATTTAAAGTACTTTAAAAGTGCCAGCCATGATTTGTGAATATTTTAAATATTTTAAATTACAACAAACTATAAATGGAATAGTTATTCGTTGTGGCTCGTTGTGAATATCTAATTTTGTTCAAATTTGAGATTAAAATATACATATATAACAAAAAACTGTATTTACATATTTTTTTTAGATTTTATGGTTACATTATGAACCAACTACTTATGAGACACCCTGTTTTACATTTTCAATTCTTAGCTATAAAAATGTTTAATTTGATACATTTTTAACTACAAAATAATTTACCCAAACATCCAATTATCGTGTACACAAACACACAAAAAAAGAAATCACGGAATAACCAATAAGTCTATCAGTCCTCAGTCCTCACAGAATCTAAAATAAATTAAATTAATACTAAATTATTTAAGTTTTTGCTGATATACTGTAATATAATTAACTTTATAACTTATTTATTTAATTAATTAAATAATCAATTTAAAAAAAAAAAAAAAACATTCACTTTCACAAGTATATAAAGAATAAATCACATTTCATCATAAATTATACAAAACTAAGTTCATATTACTACCACAACAGTGAAATTATTCTGTATGCTGATTAGTACTAATGTGGTGGTCTATCAACGACTACTCCACCATAAATGTGTACTCCAAGTCTTCACAATGTCTCCATGATCCAAGTATTGGTGATTGGGTTGTTAATTTCTACAGTATTTATAGTGGATATTTACACCATGGCGATGTGCAGACATCGGTGCAACTGATGTCCGTGTGTCAAGACCAGGATCATAATATTCATCAACACTAATGAACATGGTAAGGAAGTATGGACTAGCAGCTTTTGAAACATTTCTAAAAAAAAAAGAATATTAAATATTACTAATATTTATTTTGAATAAGGTAAATTAACTGTCAACATAATTGGGTAAAGATTGTAAGTCTTCTAGTATTCTAATAAAGTAAAAATTTGTTGGTTCTCATTCTTCAGATGTCAGAACTTGCTTTTGATCACTATCATAAGATTTAGTCATTAAGGCATCCATTTCTTTTACTAATACACCTTTAAAAATTGTATTTAATTTTAATATCATCATTGTGTTAGAACTTAATACTAAATTTAAGTACCTATAGATGGGGCAAAAACTAACATAATACCTCGCATAATACAGATGATAGTAAATTATTGGCTAATAAGTTAGATTTATTAAATATAAATAATTATTAAAATAAATAATATCGAATTAATGATGTTCAATAGATGGAAAAATATTGTATGTAGCCAGCAGTGGCGGTTTTGGGGGTGGGGCAAGTGAGGAATCTCACTTAAAATATTGAAGTAAATAATACTTAAATGTATACTTCTTGGCTCACCAATAGCACATATTTTGATAGTAATTTTCAACATATTTATGATTTTATTTGAGAAAAAATTCTTCTTTACTAAGTTTAATAATATGAATTATGAATAATCATTTATTATATTGTATATTATTTTGTGTTTATCACCAAAAATAGAAATAAACCGATAAGAAATGTTCGAAATAATTATTATATAAACAAACGCTGGTATTTCTGCAGGCGGCAATGTTCCGATGATCATCAATACATAATCAGTTGTTTCAGCCAGGGCAACCCTAATTAAACCATTGTAATATTTATTTATATTTCTGTCTTGATAAAATCGTAACTTGTTGGTTCATTTAAATTTTTATACGCATGCTGCCGTGCTTTTATTAAATTCCATTTATTGTGAAGTCTAATTTATGGTATGGGGGGGGGGGGGTTGTTTCATAAGTTGCCTCACCAAAAAAATACTACCAAAATGCGGTAGCCAGGGGTGTCATTTCAGTTTTTTAATTTTTGACCCCAACATTTTTAAAGATACTTTTAAAATAATTACTAGGTAGGTCACAATTACTACCTACTCTATTTAGTTTACACACCTCTTATTAGTTATGTACACATTTCTATTCACTTGCAAGAGTTTATTAAAAAAATAAAAAATAATAATACAATATTATAGATTAAGTGATTCTAATTTATTATCCTAATGATTCTATATTAGATGTATAATACATAATATTGGCGCTTTCATTATATTTTTGGCAGAACAAATTTGTTTTTCAATAAATAAATAATGTCGCCTTTTCAAAAAATCTGCAACAACTTTATGAAACATTTATTTGTAACTTCACATTAT
>NC_042493.1:125548913-125553446 GCF_005508785.2 Acyrthosiphon pisum
GATCACAACATTGTTAAAGAAGAGGTATATTTTGATTGTTAGTAAGATATTAGTGAATTAAAATAAGTTTATAGGTAGGTCTATTTTCTTACTTATTTATTGTAGTTGAATTCATATTGTGCAGTAAACGATAGTACTGGATGTCTAGACCAGAGGTATTCAAACTTTTTCATCCCAAGGCTCCTTTGAGTCTTCACAAAATGTTGACGGCTCCCAAATTAAAAATGACTGATAATTTAACTCGCAACTAATACTGCCAAACACGACATACGCATTGATGATTTAACAATGGCAGTTGATGGTATCGCTGTCTCTATTGCGACTTACGCGATCAGTTAAAGCTATACTTAGCAAATGATTATAGTAGAGTGTAGACTGTAAACAATCCAACGTTTCCCAACCGGTGTGCCTCAATGATAATAAAAAACGTTTTTCGTAAAAATATTTAAAAATATTTATTGGTTTTCAATTATATGACGTGGCTCCCTTCGATAACTCTCGCGACGCCCCTGGGAGCCGCGACGCACAGTTTGAATACCTTTGGTCTAGACAATAAGTATGATATTGAAATATTTGATTATATAATCGATGTTGGTAGGGATGACCGGGATAAGATGAAGTCAGAAGTTGTGAGGTGTGAATGTAAGATGGAAATTGTATGCAAGTTGTAATCAATTGATATAATACCTTAACTGTTCTACCGTACATATACTATAATAATATGTTGGTTATATTTTGTTGTTTTTATTATAAGCGATAATAACACCAAGGATGGTTATACCCATTACTCATGAAGACTAGACACTAGAATATATTCTAGCATTATTTAAAGAAATAGTTTTATGAATTTTGGTACACATAGTTGACTTTATATAATTCCTGCTTTATAATACATGTTTTTGAATTTGTGGGGGAAACGGGTAGAGTAAGACTCATAAAAAGCTGGTCAGGAATTCACAAGAATTGAGCACTAATTTTTGGCGTGGTAAAAATTTTCAAAATTCAGGTTGGGGTAACGTATGTACAATTTTCTTCACCAAGCTAATAAGTAATAACCAAACCAAAAACTTCATAAATCCACATACAGGAGCGAGGCGCTCAAACACAAACAATTGAGTGTTTATGGTCTATGGCAGGGGTCGGCAACCTTTTTTGATGGAAGAGCCAAAAGTTACAATGTACAAATTTTTTCTGATTTTAAAGAGCCACTAAAAATGTTTGTAAATTTTTAAATTTGAATAGCTGTATTTTACTGATTTTATTATATTACATGTGTACACAGTACACAACTTTAAAAAAATAATTTGCTTCCAAATCGTCTTCTGACTGACGACTGACTAACGACGAGTTTTCGGCATTTATGTCAATTCGTCGAACAAAATAAGTCGTATTTGTTTGGACTTTGTTCGCATTGTTAACTCGTCGTATACTCGTATGACTAATTAGTTGTAGCGTTATTGTATTAGTTATCGGTTTTAACGGCATGCATGTACTATAATAAATATTTTATTACGATAGCCCGTGCTACTATCAAGTGTATTATTCACTACTATATATTTAATCGCGGTATTATTTCATATTTCCAAAAGCAACAAAAATAATATAAAATTTTTTATATTATAAAATATTGTTTTTGAACGTACAATATTAATTTTTGGGTGTGGAACTGGAGAGCCGCAGGTTGCTGACCCCAGGTGTATGGAGACACATTAAAATAACTACTTTGAACTCCTTTTTTAAAAAAAATATAAAGACATCATTGTGCAGTTTATTTCTCTTTCACAAAGTTCGATTGAAAACAAATGTTGGTCTAATATTAACTATATCAGTAAACGAACTGTAGTAAGAGTTAGGAAAATTGAATTGCTATGTTGGGTGTGTATGACAGGACCAACAATTAATGTGAGCGAATGAGTGGTCTCCTCTTAATGAATATCATATGACCAAGGCTCATATCCACAAATTAAGATATACTATAGTATATCGTGTTCATAACTTATAGCTTTAATAAAATAACATACTCTTAAAAAATTCATGTAAGCGATTAAATATGCACTAAAAATATAAAGTATAAAAAATAATTATAATATAATACCAGAATTATTTATTGCATATTTGCGGCGTGGTAATCAAATAATTTGAAGGCTACAGTACTGAATTATTCACAAAAAAAGCAAAATAGCATGTTTAAATGCTTAATCATTGAAATATCCCAAAATAAGCAAAATAAATTTTTGTATTTACCTTCTTAGTTTTTTGAAACAAATCTATAGCTCACATAGGCATCTCTAAGATCTCTAAACAAAATGACATGGGTTCTTTGTTAGTTGAGCCATAACCTAACCTACAGTTTATAAATAAAACAAAATTTAGAACTGGCAAATATATCTATGCAATGATTATTTGTTATGCTACATCTAGCATGTTATGTTTTATTATTATTATACTTAAGTAGCTACTCACTTATTTTTTTAACATTTGAGTTGATCTTTACCATTATTTCAGATTTTGTTTGCAAAAGTAATGGAATTAGTTCAAGTGATACATGATGGGTAGTTGTTATAATTTCATCAAGCGACTCTTAAAATAAATAAGGATTTTTACAATAGATATTTTTATCACATTAAAATGTTATTTTTCTTACCAGTATATAATATTATGCTTGTAATAATTGAATGCATTAATTCATACAAATAGGTTTTATAAAATAGGTATGATTGGTATCATTAATTTGATTTTTTTTCTTTTGCTAGTGATTGACCTGGAAAAAAAACAATACAGAAAAATTCAGATTAAACTAGAATAACAGTAATTGTCTCAAAATTGTAAACATTTTTTTAAATGTTAACAATTTAAATACATACATGTAAGTTAAGAATTTAATCCAAGAATTAAGTAATTAAGTGTAAAATATGTAGAGTTCAGATAACTTTTACATTATTTTTTGTGTCATCGAAATAATAATCTTTAACATACAAAAATATTTTTTACCTTTTCCCATCTCAATAGCAACATAATGAAGGAACGGCATACATTTAGTAAGCGTGATGTAAACATTATATTAAGTAAATTTAACACTTTAGTACTTTGCAGTATACTCTTATAATATGTACCAATATAAATTATTGATAGATATTTAGTTTCTTGCAATAAAATCATTCAATGAGTATAAAATCATAAAAGATTATAAAAATCAAATTACAAGAATGAATGAAAGATTTAATACAAATTTAACAAGTCAATACATTATAAAAATATATAATCAATGATTCCAGTGTAATACAATTTATAATTATTATTATAATAGGTATAAGCATATGATAAATTTTGTAACAAACCATCATCAGTGAAATATTTGCATAATATGCTATCAGTGCCTAATTTAGTATTGAAATTTCAACTATAATATGGAATATGCAACTTAGATATTTTCTTAAAACAATTTATCTAACCAAAATTATTACTGGACACATACTAGAAATTGTTCACGGTTAAACATTTTTTATTTTTTACTCACCAAAGTAAATTTATGATGGTAACTCGTAACATCTGAATTCTGTATATTATATTTAGGAATTAGCACATCCAAATTCATATTAATTAGGTACTTCGTTTACTTAATCTCAAACAAAATTAAAAACACCAAACAACAGGCCATGGTCAAACCCCAAGATTTTTAGTTTTATATTTTAATATTATCATTTATAGTAACATCACAGTAATTGATTTTACAGTTTATCAATGACAATATTATAATATCGGAATAGTTTGCATAGACATATACTATTATATGTCTATGGTTGTTTGATCTACATTCGTAGTTGTGTATAATCCACGGCAATAGATACTATCTTTAATCGTGGTATAATCGGAGATCTTGTATTCGTAGCATTCGACATCCGGAACAATATGTTCGGAGCAAGGTGTATTGATACAATACACCTTGGTTCGGAGCATTATATTATCGTGGTAGTGGATTATCGTAGCAGAAGTAGAAACCCAAAATAACAACTATGTTTTATTTTCTCTTCAAATATTTTCTGGGTATTTTATATTGTGGCTGTTTACAATTTCGTAATATTATTTTCTGTGATTAAACATTCGACCAATCTATTACCTACGTTCTAGTGGTTTAAATTCTGGAACATTATATGCGTCCACCGCACACATTTCTGTAACTTTTGAGTGGTGACGATTTGTTCCTCATCATCTTATTAATGTTTATTAGAGTTTCGTACATAACCACACACTTTTCTGTAACTAAAAACTATTGAGTTGTGACGATTTGTCATGTATACGGCCATTTCGTTATTTTTTTCTGTACGTATTCATTGTTTTTTTATTGTGAGAACCGAAGATGGTGAAGTCCATTAAAATCGTTGATCGAACTGGGGATATGTACGCAAAAATTACGTCGTCTTACCAAAACTTAATTGAACAAAGTAAGTACGCCATAAGCTGCCAAGCATATCGGGATGAAGAATAAAGAAGATGTAATTGAAGATATACGTTTTATTTCTTGCTTGAGAAATA
>NC_042493.1:125553496-125555335 GCF_005508785.2 Acyrthosiphon pisum
TAGGAAATTGTCGTTCACTATTCTCAATAGTGAGCTGTTAGTTTGATACTAGAGTGAATCGACCTATTATCAAACTTTAGGTAAGAACATTATTTGGGTCTTAGAGTGGGCGATTTTCGAGAAAAATAAGTGAAATATCAAAAATTAAAAATGCTCATATCTCGCTTGAAAATTAAAATATTAAAAAATCACCCACGCTAAGACTCAGAAATGTTCTTAACTAAAAGTTTGATTATAGGTCATTTCACCCTATCGCCATTAAAACCAACAGCACACTATTGAGAATAGTAAACGACAATTTGCTATGTCGTGCTTGTGTAAGACGGAGACAACATATACGGGTGTAGCGTCCTCTTAATATGTTGGCTTTATTTGCATGTCACCGGTCAATACAATAATCATGCCAGATAAGCTTATCGATGAACTGAGCATCCAAAAAAATATAAAACAGGATTTTGTATTATAACTATTTTTTTTGTTTATCGTATTCACGGGATTGTCGTTAGTATGAATTTATAATAAATGCTATTAGGTACTATACAATTTGTGTTAATTCTTATTTCACCTTGATCCACACTAAACTCAACAAGTTGGAGGATTTTAAAAATGTATATTATATTCGTATTTATTGAGTGTACCTATTATTATATATTTCATCCCCCCCCCCTATCAAAATTCCTAAATACGCCACTGGATATTATCATAGTTGACTAATTTCTACAGGGTCTGTTTTGAAACATCCAAACTTCCCACGGTCCAAAACACATTTAAATACCCAATGGCTGTTTTCACTCATTAACAATTAATTACAATCCTACTAAATTGTAATAAAACGTACTTTGAAAATTCTTAGATTTTATCGTTTTTAACTTCTCGGATTATTTTTTGCAAATATGGGTTTTCAGCGCAACGCTCGGTGAAGGAGACACGTATTATAATATAATATAATAATATATTATGTACATTGTTGTAAAGTATTTGAGTAAAAGTATTTTTTATTCTTTTAATTCTTAATTTGCTTCTATTTATAATCCTTGTTAAATAAAAAAAAAACCGTGCCGTCGTGTTTATCCTTCAACGTTACAACAATATTATATTACCTATATATTTATCATTTATGGACAGTTCGATATCGGTTTACGTCGATTAATAGCTTTTCAATACCTATAGCAATTAACTGTTTTTTTCTCCAGTCGTCGACTACCACGGCCGTACGTCGGTACCAGAATAAGCTTAATAAGCTTATTAAATAAATAATTAAGTCAATAACAGAATATATAATATATTATGCAATAAGCTTTTGCTTAACAGTTATTATACTTTATGATTTATTTAACAATACGAAAATATTATTAATACTAACTAATTGTTAATAGGTATACCTACTACTAATTTACTAATAAAATGGTTATCAACAATACCATTATCGTTTATCGTCAATGACGATCGATGACGGTATGGGGATCCATATACATACCTATATAGTTTTAAGAGGACGCTACAGTGCTACACCCGTATGTGTTGTATCCGTCTCACAAAATGTACAACATAGCAAACACTGTTTTGCGCGGGAAAGAATCGAGAAAGTTATAGTTATAACTAAGAAACTAGATTTTCACCACATAAAAAGTAGATCTTTAGTTGTGCAACGTTGTTTTTACTTTTTTTGATATCATTTATATGAAAAAAGTTTTTCAAGTTTGAAAAACACAAACAATAATGGTTTTTGAAACAGTAAGAACTTTTTTCATATAAGTGATATCAAAAAAATAAAAACAACGTTGCACAGCCAAAGTTCTCCTTTTTACGTGGTGCAAATCTCGTTTCTTAGTTATGACT
>NC_042493.1:125556740-125557656 GCF_005508785.2 Acyrthosiphon pisum
AATTTTATGATCGTTTGAAATTCAAATTTTACAACATGGATATTCACTCGATTTCTCATGTAGCGATTTCTTATTTTGTTGTAATTCAAAAACGAATAACTGCAGATACATGAAATTTTTATTGAATGTTTATATAAGCATTTCCTATACACCATACAATTTTGAAAATATTTTGACTCTTTTTGAGCTGTTTACGGACATTTTCAGTTTTACATTTTTTTAGTTTTTTTTTCTATAAATATCAATAAAGTTTTATCTGTTGGGCCAAAAAGTGTATAAATTTAATACAAAGCTCCTGATATATTGTTACAATATCAGTTGAAAAATATTAAAAAAACATAGGCACAATTTTTTTTTATAAGCATTTAAAGATCAAATTTTGACAAAATTTATTAAATTTTAATTTGAAAAATTATTTTGTAGTTAAAAATGTATAAAATGTCCAATTTTTGTATCTAAGAATTAAAAATTTAAAACAAGATTCCACGTAAGTAATTAATTCTGTTACCAAAAAATCTAAAAAATACATTTACACAGTTTATTTTTATAGTCATTTTAAGTACAAATTTGGACGAAATTACATATTAAAAACCTAGGATAACTATTTTAGTTATTTTGTTGTGATTGCATAATATTATTCGTTGGTACTTATAACTTTAAAAGTATGCTATTATATATCTATGATTTTACCACGGTTTTTTGTTGATGTATAACGCGTTATAGCTTATAAGTACCTAATTGATATTATGATATGATTAATTTGGAATTTATTATAGGTACCTATTATAGGTCAATTTTTTTTTAGTACCATAGATAAGTATATATTATAATATGTCTAATACATAGACTGATATACCGTCTCCGCTCAGAATCGTTTTTCTTATACAGTAATATTATACCATTGAATTCAAATTTA
>NC_042493.1:125557706-125558590 GCF_005508785.2 Acyrthosiphon pisum
AAATCTCGTTTCTTAGTTATGACTGCAGTCTTCTCGGTTCTTTCCCGAGCAAAACAGTTTTTGCTATGTTGTACATTATTAAGACGGTGACAACACATGCGGGTGTAGCGTCCTCTTAATCTAATATAGGTAATACATATAACTCTGTAAAGAAAAGTTCGTCACTGAAAAAGAACTAACATGACTGATCAGAATTTTGATTATCGGACTAATCGTGTTTTTAAAATGCAATCAATACATTTTTGACTATAAAAAATTATATCAGAACTAAATAAATTTTTTTTTTAGATTCTGAGTGGAACGATGAATGTATTGATTTTACAATGATGTGTGTTTTTTTTTTTATTTTTTTTTTTTATTTTTTATTTTTTTTTTGTGTCTGTCATCACGTTTTAGGACAGTAAAAGTGCTTGGATTTTCTTCAACAGTACCTTTTCTGATAGGAAAGTGAATCTAGTTGGTACTTTGGGGGGTCAAAAGTAAAATTTTTCCAATAGTTTTCAAAAGCGCCGTGAAAAACAAAAGAAAAATTAAGGAAAAACGGGAATTTTTACGCAAAATCTGTTTTCGAGAAAATCAATTTTGGTTTTTGGTGTAACTTTAAAAAAAATGACCGTAGATATATGAAATTTTGACTGAATGTTTATCTTAGCATTTTCTATACACCATAACATTTTCAAAATATTTTGATTTATTTTGAGCTCTTTACGGACATTTTCATTTTCCATTTTTTTTTAGTTTTTTTTCTAAAAATATCAATAAAATTTTATTTGTTGGATAAAAAAGCTTGAAAATTTAATAGAAGGCTCCTAGTATATTGTTTCAGAGGCAGATGAAAATATTAAAAATCGTTAGTCACAGTTTTTTTTTATAAGCATTTAAAG
>NC_042493.1:125558690-125564361 GCF_005508785.2 Acyrthosiphon pisum
ATGGAGATTGACTCAGGTGCGGCGAGATCAGTATTGACTGAGAGTATTTTTAAAGAGAAATGGCCAGATATGAAATTGGAAAAAGTTGATACTAAACTCAATTTTTTTGATGGCACTTCTTTGAGACCAATTGGTGAATTTAATGCAAGAGTTAAATTTAAAGACAAGAGTGTAGAAGCTAAATTATTGGTAGTAAAAAGTTCACTTAATTATTATTCTTTATTTGGTAGAGACCTTATGAAACTATTTAATATTTCCTTAGTACAAATTGGTAAAAATATCAACAGCGTTGAAAGTGTTAAAAATGAAAAAGTTCATCAACTGCTAGATGAATTCAAAGATATTTTTGATAATAAATTAGGTGAATACAAAAATTTTGAAATTCATTTAGAATTGAATGGTGATGTGAATCCAATTTTTTGTAAACACCGTACTATACCATTTGCTTATAAAATAGCTGTTGAAAAGGAATTAGACAAGTTAGAAAAAGCTAATGTAATTAAAAAGAGTGAAGATTGCCAATGGGGAACACCCCTCGTTCCTGTTCTTAAACCAAATGGTGAAATAAGGTTGTGTACAGATTATAAAACCACTATTAACAAACATATTAAAGATGTACATTATCCTTTCCCTAAAATCGAGGAGCTATTTGCAAGTGTACAAGGTGGTAAAAAGTTTACAAAATTAGATTTTAAAAATGCATATAATCAATTAAAAGTAGATTCACAGACAAGCAAGCTGTTGGCATGGAGTACACATAAAGGTGTGTATGAGGTTTTGAGATTGCCTTATGGTGTTAAGCCAGCAACAGCCATCTTCCAGAGAGAGGTAGAAAAAGTATTCAAAAATTGCCCATTTACAGCAAATCTGTTAGACGACTTAATCGTAACCGGTAGAAACGATAGTGAACACTTAGAAAATCTAAAAGAAGTTTTCAAACGTTGTAAGGAAGCGGGATTCCAACTCAATAAAGATAAGTGTGAGTTCTTTAAAACACAAGTTGAGTACTTGGGGCATGTCATTGATAAAGATGGGTTAAAAACCAGTGAGAAAAAGGTATCATGCATCTCAAAAATGCCAGTTCCAAAAAATGTTAGCGAACTAAAATCTTTTTTGGGAATGATTAACTATTATGGAAAATTCATAAAAAATTTGTCAACACTTTTAGCTCCACTTCACAATTTATTAAAAAAAGAAATACCATTTATTTGGAATGATCAGTGTTCGAAGGCATTCAATAAAGTAAAAAAAATACTTAAATCTGATCAAATATTAACTCATTATAATCCTACCTTACCTATAATAATCTCTTGCGACGCATCTCAATTTGGCATAGGAGCTGTAATTTCTCACAAATTTCCACTCATCTGAACGACCAATTTGTTTTGCATCGCGCACACTAACAAGTGCAGAGAAGAATTATTCTGTTATTCATAAAGAAGCTTTAGCTATTATATGGGGAATTACAAAATTTTTTCAATATTTAAAGGGAAGAAAATGTATCATAAGATCTGACCATAAGCCTTTAATACCACTACTAGGGGAAAATAATCCAATTCCTAAAATGGCATCTGGGCGGTTGCAAAGGTGGGCATTCTTCCTTTCTGGATTTGATTACCAAATTGAGTACATTAAAGGCTCAGCAAACACAATATCAGACAGTCTATCCCGTTTACCATGTCAAGATAATAGTGATCAATTAATAAATGTAGGTAAAGACACCGATGTGCTAAATTGGGTAGAAGAATATTTACCTGTGAGTTTTTTACAAATTAAATCTGAAACAGCTAAAGACAAAAATTTACAAAAAGTAATTTGTTATTTAAATAGTAGCTGGCCTAAGGATGTACCCTATGAATTAAAATCATTTTATAATAGAAGAGATGAATTAATGATAGAAGATAATGTATTAGTTTGGGGTTACAGAATGGTTATACCTAACAGCCTTACTGAATTATTATTAAGAGAGTTACATAGTTCTCACCTTGGCATAGTAAAAATGAAGTCAATGGCACGATCATACTTTTGGTGGCCATCAATAGATTCAGATATTGAACGTACAGCTAAAAGTTGCACTCTATGTTTAGAAAGTAGACCTGAACCACAAAAATGTATTTTAACGAAATGGCCAAAATCATTACATGTTTTTGAGCGCATTCACTTAGACTATTTAGGTCCTATTAATAATAAAATGTTCTTAATCATAATAGATTCTTATAGCAAGTGGCCAGAAGTGTTTGAGGTAGACAATGCTGACACATTCAATACCTTAGAGAAACTTAAGGAAACATTTGCTAGATTCGGTCTTCCTGATACTATTGTCTCTGACAATGGCACCCCTTTCACATCAAATGAGTTCAGCCAATTTTGTGAAACAAATGGTATTAAACACTTAACTTCTCCTCCGTTCCACCCTGCTAGCAACGGTGCAGCAGAAAATGCCGTTAAAAGCTTTAAACTAAGTTTCAAAAAAATCATTAAAGAAAGTAAAATGTCAGTTCACTCAGCCATACAAAAATATTTATTTTTTTATAGAAATAGTGAACACAGCACTACTGGTTATACTCCATCTAAACTAATGTTCAAACGAAATGTAAGAACTAGATTTGATAGGATAAGGAATATGGATAAAAGTATTGATAAAGCAATAACTAGAGAAACTAGGAATTACAAAGGTAAAGTGGACAATAAGAGATTTGAAATTGGAGAAAATGTGTACATTAGGGATTACAGTAAACCAAATAAGAATAATTGGAAAGCATGTATAATTGATGAACAGTTGGGTAATTCTACATATATTTGTAAGGATACAATTAATAATAGTTATTTCAAGCGACATGTTGACCAAATAATCAAATTAGGTACATTCTATGAAGTAGTAGGTTTAAACAAAAAAATCAATGATTATGATAATAAACAAAAAAACTGTGATAAAGAGAGTATTATAACACCACAAGAGGAGGGTGATGAGAATGTAGCAGTACCATTGGAAATTAATGAAGAAAGTAATGATGAGGAAAGACGTATGCAAGGTGAAATTAAAGTTCCTGTAGTAATGGAAAACAAAAATACCAGACCCAAAAGAAACATAGTTAAACCAGAAAAATTTAAAGATTATGTTAGTCATATGGGCATGGTTGCTTTTAGTAACTAATACTTATTTATTTAGTTTTAACAAAAAAAAAAAAAAAAAGTTGTTTGATTAAATGTTAAAATGTAAAATGTTCATGTATCAATTATACATTACTATTAATTAATTGTTATATGTAAATGTTTGTAATATGTTTTATTAAGAAAAAAATTGTTTTTGTTATACATTGTATAAATTCACATTATAAGTATTGTAAACTTAGGGGTGAGCAGATGTAATATATAACATCTTTGATGTATTAATTTGATAAGAAGCACACTCTGAGAATGGTGCTAGTCATTACTATTATTCATTGTTAATTTCTTTTCCCTCCAATTTGTATTGTAAAACATGTTTTTTGAATCTCATTTATATTTAAAATAAAGTTCTGATTTACTTAAATGTATATTTCTTATATTTATTATATATCAATGTATTGACAAGGGGTCATACATTACAGTTATGTATTTTCCCAACACCATGTTAATAATATTTATAATGTGTATGTTCCTCTATGTATGATTCTCTTATGATATTTTCTCATATTTCCTATCCCTTACTATTATTTCATTAATAAAAATTTAACCCTACATTTTCCCTTTTCCTTTTTTTTTTCATTTTATTCATTTTTTTTTTCAATTCCTATATTCTTTTGTATATACTATATATATATATACTATACTATATATTTCCATAATACTTAAATTTTATTTCTATTCACTATATTATTTTAATTATCGCGTGATTTTATCTCATCAGTCCAGATCAAAAGTTGTATTTCTGATCTATTCCAACATTAAAATTAATTTGTTTTACTAAATAGTTGTATTTATTTTTACCTTGCTGATTGAATCCCTAGCGCTCATTGTGCTAATTAATCAAAGTATCAATTCACGCTATTGACTAAATCAACGAGACTATATTCGTATCATTTTCTTATTGGGATTATTTTAGCCATTTGTCCCGTTAATGCTCGCGTTCAAAGTTCCGATAGGTATATACGATATGCATAACTCTTAAACAAAACACCAACTGATCAAATGTCTCTATTTCTTTCCTCGAGTGTAATTCGTCCAGTATATAACAACGGACCACTGATCAAAGTGTAATAATATTAGATCACATGACTCACTGTTATACGCCGTACCGATTCCTAATATTATTGTTATTTCCTGTTCTCTCTTTACTTTTAATTTACTATTTTGTCAGATAAGCTGCTGTTTTATTATTATTATTATGTGGACAATACAATATGCTGTGATCAATTTGTTGTAGTAGTATTGTTGTTAAAAAATTAGACATTCAGACCAATTACTTTTTCCTTTAATTAATTCTACTAACCTGATCGATAAGTTACGTTATTTCTTTAATCAAAATATTTTACAAAATTTGCGTATCCCCGTTTGCTAACCACTGTGTTAAATATACATTTTGTAAGCCTCACTGTTCTCCCACTGTCAACAACTAACAATCAACTTATAGTATCTTTCAATCACATTAATTATTTATTTCTTCTTATTTTATTCTCATATTTTAATCACTATCGCTATCTGTAAATCCATCTACTTCGTCCATATTACTAATAAAATTATTCGGAACTATATCATCTAAATTAATTTCCATCAAATTCAATTCATTTATACTTCTAAGCCTACTACCTCCACCTATATTACTAATATTATTACTATTTCTATTGTTAGTATTGTTACTATTATTATTGTTTAATCGTGCTGCTCCATACATTTGTGCTTTCCTAAAATTTGACCACGCTTCTATATCTATTTCATCATTTAAAGCGAAAAATTTGTCTATGACCCTATTTGTCAGTCTTATGTCTGCTTCTAGTTGTTCTGCAGTTTCTTCCCCCGTGGGCACTGGTGGTTTTATTCTGTTAAATACGATGCTTGCTATTCCTATTCTCCGTGGTCTGTCCTGCACTAGCAGTAGTCTTTCTATATCGAGGTGGTACCTAAGCGGTATACTTGAAACTCCTTGTGCATATGGATTTCTGAACTCTTTTATTAACCAACGACATAGCTTAATCAACTGAAACAATATAATTACATTTATATTCTATTTACCAAAGCTTACCAATAATGAATTTGTATACAATGTTTTTAATCTACTTAATATTAGATGTTTACATTATAAGAACTTATTACTCACATATCATAATTTTAAAAATAATACTGTTCATATTGATCATATTTATAATACGTGTTATAAAACTAATATTAATCTATATTATGTTCCTCTATACCATAAACAGTTTGGCATTAAAAGTGCTATTTCAATTGCAATCAGATTATGTAGAATACTTAAAATAAATATATGTAATTTTAAAAATGTAAAAGATTTGAAATTGTACCTAAAAAATGTTGATCTTACACAAATAGATTTATGATTATCGATAAATAACATATGATGTAATTATGAAAATTTTGTTTTAAAAATATGTATGTAAATTGTCAATAATTGAACTCAATTAAAACTCCCCATCACAAGCTATGCTTATAGGGAGTTGCAAATTTTTGTAATTTA
>NC_042493.1:125564411-125598722 GCF_005508785.2 Acyrthosiphon pisum
AAGCTATGCTTATAGGGGAGTTGCAAATTTTTGTAATTTATCTTATATATTCCTATACTTTTGTACTGTCTTTTGATTTGTGTAATATACTATTATTATTATTATTAACTCCCCGTCCAAAAAACGTTTTGTAGGTTTGCCTCTCAAGTCACCACAATGATAGTTAATCATTGCCCTGAATGAGTGTTTATTTTTATATTTGAAAGGTTCTGTCCCCCTATAACGGTATATTTATTTTTCCATTATGTATTCTCCCGCTTTCTTCAGTACCATCACCAATAAACGACCCCCTGCTCTCACAGTCAACGCCAGTTCAAATATCGGTTCCTCATTGCCACTGAACCGTACCAACCTTTTCTTACCGGTTGTGTTCGTACTCAAAATTGCACTAATTTGGTCGTCCCTACAATTATATGTCTGTATCAATAACTCAAATTTCCATTTTTATGTTAATTAATTCTTATAAATTATGCTAATTACTTCCACCATTACACTATTTGTTAATATTTGTTTATAATATAATTATTACGACTAGCTAAAAATAACCTATTTATGTTTCTTATTTTGTTGTCATTATACTCTTGTTATGTTTATATCCGGATTATCAGTTATCTCTGTTTCTGTTTCTGTATAACAAAGTTCGTTTTCAGTTTTACATTTATATCTTATTGTTCCTAATATGACTATAGATGCTATTAGGGTTAATATCAATATAACTGTTATTATATTGTCATTTAGTTCACTTGTTTCTTCCCTATCCGAATTAATATACTAAATAATAATAGTAATAATAATAATAATTTTAGTCACCAGGCCTCCTCATTCGGCATATTTCCATATCAGCTACAGAAGACCAAACTCCATCACTTGGTCTATAAACCTCAACACTTTTAAGATACTTTCCATCATAGCCACCAATAGCATACATAAGCAGACCATCCAAGACTCCTACACCAACACCATGGCGATGTGCAGATATTGGTGCAACTGATGTCCATGTGTCAAGACCAGGATCATAATATTCATAATTTTCATCAAAATTAATGAACATGGCACGGAAGTATGGACTAGCAGCTATTAAAACATTTCTAAAAAAAAAAAATATTAAATATTACTAATATTTATTTTGAATAAGGTAAATTAACTTTCAACATACTTGGGTAAAGATTGTAAGTCTTCTAGTATTCTAATAGAGTGAAAATTTGTTGGTTCACATTCTTCGGATGTCAGAACTTGCTTTGGATCACTATCACAACATTTAGTCATTAAGGCATCCATTTCTTTTACTAATACACCTTTAAAAATATTTTTTAAATTGTATTTAATTTTAATATAATCATTGTGTTAGAACTTAATACTAAATTTAAGTACCTATAGATGGGGTAAAAACTAACATAATACCTCGTATAATACAGATGATAATAAATTATTGGCTAATTAGTTAGATTTATTAAATATAAATAATTGTTAAAATAAATAATCATCGAATTAATGATGTTCAATAGATGGAAAATTATTGTATGTAGCCAGCAGTGGTGGTTTTGGGGGTGGGGCAAGTGAGGCATCTCACTTAAAATATTGAAGTAAATAATACTTAAATGTATACTTCTTGGCTCACCAATAGCACATATTTTGATAGTAATTTTCAACATATTTATGATTTTATTTGAGAAAAAATTCTTCTTTACTAAGTTTAATAATATGAATTATGAATAATCATTTATTATATTGTATATTATTTTGTGTTTATCACCAAAAATAGAAATAAACCGATAAGAAATGTTCGAAATAATTATTACATAAACGAACACTGGTATTTCAGCCGACGGCAATGTTCCGATGACATCGGATAAGCACCATCTAACGATGTCTCTGAGTTAGTACTTGCACACATAAATTACACACACAAGCATATGTACGTGAAAGTTAAATAAGTAGAATTTCGCACGTGCAATGATAGTTGTAAGGCTCAATTTTCCACGCACATGTTTGTTTAAAATAGATGCAGTATACTGGTATTATGGTTAGCCCGCAGTTCAACATCTAAATACATAATCAGTTGTTTCAGCCAGGGCAACCCTAATTAAACCATTGTAATATTTATTTATATTTCTGTCTTGATCAAATCGTGGCTTGTTGGTTCATTTAAATTTTTATACGCATGCTGCCGTGCTTTTATTAAATTCCATTTATTGTGAAGTCTAATTTATGGTATGGGGGGGGGGGGGGGGGTTGATTCATAAGTTGCCTCACCAAAAAAATACTACCAAACTGCGGTTGCCAGGGGTGTCATTTCAGTTTTTTAATTTTTGACCGTAACAATTTTAAAGATACTTTTAAAATAATTACTAGGTAGGTCACAATTACTACCTACTCTATTTAGTTTACATATCTCTTATTAGTTATGTACACATTTCTATTCACTTGCAAGAGTTTATTTAAATAATAAAAAATAATAATACAATATTATAGATTAAGTGATTCTAATTTATTATCCTAATGATTCTATATTAGATGTATAATACATAATATTGGCGCTTTCATTATATTTTTGGCAGAACAAATTTGTTTTTCAATAAATAAATAATGTCGCCTTTTCAAAAAATCTGCAACAACTTTATGGAACATTTATTTGTAACTTCACATTATTATCACAACATGATGTTGGTAGGGATGACCAGGATAAGATGAAGTCAGAAGTTGTGAGGTGTGAATGTAAGATGGAAATTGTATTCAAGTCGTAATCAATTGATATAATACCTTAACTGTTCTACCGTACATATACTATAATAATATGTTGGTTATATTTTGTTGTTTTTATTATAAGCGATAATAATATATTATAATAACACCAAGGATGGTTATACCCATTACTCATGAAGACTAGACACTAGAATATATTCTAGCATTATTTAAAGAAATAGTTTTATGAATTTTGGTACACATAGTTGACTTTATATAATTCCTGCTTTATAATACATGTTTTTGAATTTGTGGGGGAAACGGGTAGAGTAAGACTCATAAAAAGCTGGTCAGGAATTCACAAGAATTGAGCACTAATTTTTGGCGTGGTAAAAATTTTCAAAATTCAGGTTGGGGTAACGTATGTACAATTTTCTTCACCAAGCTAATAAGTAATAACCAAACCAAAAACTTCATAAATCCACATACAGGAGCGAGGCGCTCAAACACAAACAATTGAGTGTTTATGGTCTATGGCAGGGGTCGGCAACCTTTTTTGATGGAAGAACCAAAAGTTACAATGTACAAATTTTTTCTGATTTTAAAGAGCCACTAAAAATGTTCGTAAATTTTTAAATTTGAATAGCTGTATTTTACTGATTTTATTATATTACATGTGTACACAGTACACAACTTTAAAAAAATAATTTGCTTCCAAATCGTCTTCTGACTGACGACTGACTAACGACGAGTTTTCGGCATTTATGTCAATTCGTCGAACAAAATAAGTCGTATTTGTTTGGACTTTGTTCGCATTGTTAACTCGTCGTATACTCGTATGACTAATTAGTTGTAGCGTTATTGTATTAGTTATCGGTTTTAACGGCATGCATGTACTATAATAAATATTTTATTACGATAGCCCGTGCTACTATCAAGTGTATTATTCACTACTATATATTTAATCGCGGTATTATTTCATATTTCCAAAAGCAACAAAAATAATATAAAATTTTTTATATTATAAAATATTGTTTTTGAACATACAATATTAATTTTTGGGCGTGGAACTGGAGAGCCGCAGGTCGCCGACCCCTTTTTTGTGGATACACATTAAAGTATAAAATGTAATATAAGGACATGTGAAGCAATTTATTACTGGAAGAATGGAGGCGTTCAGCATAGGCGCAACTTGGGAAATTCGTCTGGTGAGGGGCTAGAATAATTGTAACAGCAGCACAGGCCCTAATAATTTATATTTCAAACCAAGACATGATAAAAAACTGGGGCCCGTCCTTAATTACGACTACGGCGTTCGGTCAAGTGTCTATGAATGTTTCTTAAGAGGCGTAAAAGGCACGGAAATGTATGGAATACATTTCTTACGAAGATAGCACGAAGTGTCCACGTTCAGTATTTTAATTTTTTAGATAGCATACGACACGTCGTCACACGTGTACCTGAATTGGGTACCCAACTAAAATAATCATTTACATATATTCGATTTTGACGAACTTTGAGAAAATTCTTACTTTGGCCGTCTGGATGGCGCACAGCGTAATATGGCGGCTGCGGCGGCGTCGGTGCGCGTATTCGGCGGGTGACAACTCCACAGCGGAACGCTGACACCTGCGAGTCCGCGAGTCACCACGACCATAGAAAAGTAAGTAAATAAGTATTGACCACGACAATGAAATTAACTATTGCGACGCCGGCGGTTGCGTGCGCTACGGCTCCGATGGCGTCGCGGCGTACAGTTGTAAACGATGAACAAAAACAACGAAATATCGACACCCGCGAATAACAAGCGTCCAGAGACAGAAAACGACGAATGGCTGCAAGATGGCGGCCTTATGCTCTTATCAATCGTACCTCTTATCTTCACAAACATAATATTTTATCAGTATTATCACAGAATATATTTATTATATGTGATATTATGTCAAAAGATTATGAAATATTTTAATATCAATATTATTGATATTATTTAATTGAAAAACGATAATTTGAAATATAGTGTATCATCAAATTAAGAAAAATTGTTTTAAGAGGACGCTACCCATACATTTGTTGTCACCGTCTTACACACGCACGACATGGCAAATTGTCGTTCACAAGTTTCAATAGCGTGCTGTTAGTTTTAATACTAGAGCGAATTGACCTATTTTAAAACTTTTAGGGTAAGAACATTATCTGTGCTTAAGCGTTGCCGATTTTTCAAAATTTTTATTTTCAAGCAAGATATGGGTATGTGACGCATCAAAAATTTTAAATGCTCATATCTCGCTTGAAAATTATAATATCGGAATAAAAGCCAACGCTTAAGCACAGATAATGTTATTATCTAGATAATTAATGATAGGTCAAATCACTCTAATATCAAAACTAACAGCTCACTATTGAAACTAGTGAACGAAAATTTGCTATGTCATATGTGTGTAAGACGGAAACAACAAATCCATGGGTAGCATCCTCTTAATGATAATTTGATAGGTACTTGAACAACTTCATAGTTCATTTTAGAAATTGTAAGATGGCAGTCAAACAGAAAATCGCTCGGATATCTAAGACGACGCAAAAGATTGTTTTTCTATATTTTATGTATTATTATTTATTTAACAATATAAATAAATGAAATTAATTAAAACAATTTAAAAAAAAATGTTAAAATTGATATTGTAAAATAGTAACAGAACATGAACAGTTCTTATATAATGGTAAATG
The DNA here is from genome assembly GCF_005508785.2 of Acyrthosiphon pisum. Taxonomy (NCBI): domain Eukaryota; kingdom Metazoa; phylum Arthropoda; class Insecta; order Hemiptera; family Aphididae; genus Acyrthosiphon; species Acyrthosiphon pisum. Next base: position 125,569,818 of record NC_042493.1, read on the forward strand.
TTGAACATATTGTGTACAATATTCTGATTTGTTTATAACCCAACTATACGCCCACCACTTTTATTTATCTTATTCTTTGGCTATTGACAAAAGAAAGTTGCAGACCCCTGTTATGGAACTTTGACATTTTCCTAATAAATGTTTTATAAATAGCTGTATGAAAGTATACAGTATAGTATAATTATCTCATTTATTACCAAGTTTAGAGTCCTAACATGAAACATTTTTCAGTTTTATGATTCCCCAATCCCAGAACTTGGGAGTATAGATCTATCAAAGGTACGGTACACAGATATCTTCACTACACTTGTATTATATTATACAAACAGAGAGTGCGGTAACTTTTGTTATTATTTAATACTTGAATAGGTACTACTTTATTAAAGTTATGCACTTAAGTTTTACATACATTTTTTTATTTAAGTGAATTGTGTACATTTTGGGTTGCCACATTTAAAAGCAAGTTAAAATATATTACAGTAAAAATGTGTAAATAAGTAAAACAAAATTTAAATTTTACTAGGTTTTATCAAACATGTCTGAAAATACAGTTACTTGTACTGAGTGTGGAAATGAATTTAAGTTCTTAAAAAATCTTAGAGGTCATATTAAAAAAAATATCCCTTAACTGATATTGACAGTATAGCACCAACCATAAAAATAAAAACAAGGAATTATATGACGTGTTCTCCTGTGACGAATGTGACTAATCATTTTGCCATATTAAAAATCTCAATGAACATAAAGCAATTGCCCATTCAATTGTAATAGTTAAACCTGATTTTAAGTATCCCATAGAATGTCTTGAATTCGAAAATATTGAAAAATTTAATTTATGGAAAAATGAAATGGAACAAAAAACTAAATCATGTTACATAAAAAATTGTGGATCTATGAATAATGATCATAGTAATAAAATATTTATATACTATAAATGCCATAGGAATGGAAATTATATTTCAATTAACAAGACAATTGCAGACCAATGTGTTCATGTCCGATATGGCTGAAAGTTTTTTCAATGCATGGATTGTTGAAATGAAACGTCCAAAACATAAATTATACTTTTTTTATTAAATTTTGAATGAATATATCACATTTTGTGATTATAAAATCACATACAACAATATTTAAATTAATTAATAAATACATTTTGATGAACATACTTTTTTACAACTAATAATAAGATAAACAGTATACCTTTTTTACTTGTTCTTTAGTTATATCAATGATGTTAAATAAATATCACTTATTAGTCTTAAGTTGGTATTTATGGGTAATTTTTCTTCAAAATTTTTTTTCATTTTTCAGTATAAAATGAAGTAGGTATTTCAAAAAAAGTAATATTTTTATTTACTTGATACGATTAAAAAAATATTTAAATACAAACTGACTGCCAGGTTATTATTCTTAAATACTTTTTTTCCTAAAAATATTTGAAATATTATACTTAATGCACTTTCTAAATGGATATATTAAGGTATCTGTATTTAAATACAATTTTTTAAGTATTTTTACACGCCCAAGAATTGATGTGTGCAGTAAAGTTAACTTGTTCCAATCACAATTAGAAACAGAGCATATTATTTACATTTGACTTAATTGCTTACCCCCTTTTAGTTACATAGTTATAGTCAGGGGCACAAAGAATGAACGCTGCTCGTTATGCGTCAGGCATAATTTTTTTGATAGTGGTATTCAAATGATAAATTCATATATTTTTTGAAATAACAAATTATTTATAATATAGATGTTGTTTTATTTATATTTTTTTATATTGTAAGGCCGCCTTTATTTTTATGATGATGTAAATTAACGTAACAGTAGAGTTACAGTAAAATTATGAGAATCAATGATTACAACAGTTGGCTGCAAGGATCAGTGTTCATTTTTCCTAATCCCAACTATAGTTGACATTGATGACGCTACTTTAGCTCCTAAAGTTATAAAAAACTGTAAATATTTATAAATAAATTGTGTACATAATTAGTATATATAATGAAGTTTAAATGTTATTTTTTTATAGTTTTTTATAATACGTAGGTAAGTTGCAATTTAATAATTAATAAAATTAATAAATTTCCTTATTATATTAACAATAATTGCATTAAGACTTTCTAGATGCATCATAACTGATGATTTGTTAGTAAAAAAATAATTTTAACCAGTGCAACAACATACATATTGTGCACATATATTTTATATTTTTTTTCTTATAATATTTAAGGGTAGAATTACAATAACCCATATTTTACTTTCTCAATTTGGATGAAAAGTTAACGTTGTACACTACTCATTATTTATGATATAATAAAAACTTGTAATTAATTGATGATGCATTTTGTTTTTAATAATTTAAAAAAATATATTAGATATTAACAATCACACTTTTTAATAGTTTTTGCTTTTGTCGTTTTCTTTTCTTTTGAACTTTTTGTGTTATGTTGAATACTAATTCTTCCTCTTCTTGACTATTATTTATGAACATCAAAGAGTGCAAATTTTCTCCCACTAAATCCTATTTAATACACAAATTAAATAATAAATAATTGTTTTTGATTAATAAATAGTGTTCGCTAATTTAAATACAGTAAATTAGTTACATACTCTAAATTCATTTGTTTTCTTTGTAGCGAGTACATTTAATTGCCTTAGAATAGGCAACATATCATTGACGGATGATATTGGTTTGTGCAATGTTTGCACTAAGAATATGAGTGACCGGACAACAGGCTCAATTCCGTGGTGCATATGATTTAACAATGGTATTAATGCTTCCATAAAATAACATACGCTTGAAAAAGGCATAAGTAATAAAACCTCTTCCAACTCACTAGAAATTATGAAAATTATATTAGTTTAATTTGTAATTAGCTGTTGTAAAAATTATAAGAATCATAAAATATTATTGTTCTAGTAAATTAGACTTGCCTAGAGCGTATCCTTTTAATTATTTCTAATAAATAATCGTCAGTGGTTTTAACATTAAATGCGGTCATTATTATTGGTAATGTTGGTTTGTCTACACCTTTATTTTCACTTTCCAATAGGTTATCTTTGTATTCTTTGATTACATTTAAACATTCTAACAATAATTCAGCCTAAAAAATTATAAAATTAAAAATATTTAAGAACAATATTAATTGGATTGAAATAATTATATTACAGCTTTCTCTGATGAAATGGTTTTTTTTGTCGGCAATGCGAGAACAGATGGCCCTCCATATACATTGGTTTCTTCACCAGTGGCTAATTCTTTATCATCTTCTTGTGCTCTTTCTTCTTCCCGTTCATCTTCTAATACAAGGGGCTCTTCTGTTTTTTCATATAAGCGTATAACATTGTCTTGGCCACAACTCACAACATAATAACCATTTCCGCTCACAGACATATTACGGCATTCACCTCGGTGACCCTAAACCAAATTAAATGGATATAATACATAGTAACAAAGAAAAATAATAATAATAAATTCCTTAATTAATTACTTGAAGTGTTAAAACTCTCTCAAAGACATCAGCGTCCCAATGTTTAATGTTTCCATTTTTGTCTGTAGTGAAAAACTGATGGGTCATAGGAATAAATTTAATACTAGTCAATGTAGACTCTGTTGTTAAGCGCCTATGACAATCTCCGTAATCCAAGCCCCAAATTCTGATCGTCTTATCAGCACTTGCAGTTATAATGATTGATGAATCGTAACTTATGTCCATATCATTTACTGGTAATGTGTGTCCATAAAGATCAATAAAATGCTAAAAAATATGTTATTTTCATTGTTTTTCTGCCATAAAAAGTTTTGTTTATAAATTCAGACTGAGAGTACCATAATAACACTCACCTTAAATGTGTCCATAAAAAATATTTTAACTGTGTTATCTAAAAGAGCAACTGCTAGCAATTTGTTATCTGGGCTTACTCTTGCGCACTGTACATTTTCATCTAACTCTAATGTTTTCAAGTGTAACAATGATAACACTTTTCTATCAGTACCCGGCAAAGTTACTAGTTCTAATTGCCATAGTTTAACTGTGCTATCTCCACCACCTGTTACACAACCCAACTGTTGTTTGTAAAAAAAAAAAAAAATTGTATCAGAAAAATAAAAATAAAAATAAATATAATTATTTTTTACCTCATCTGGTAACATATAAATTGACTTCAAATCTTTTTGATGAGCAGAAATGCTTTCAATAATATCTCCTGCAGCTATGTCAATTACTAACAATTTACCATCTTCAAGTCCAGCCAAAATGTGTCGGTCACCAGGAAGCACACATAAACACTGAACAGCACTAGATATCTCAACAGTTCGAATACAGTTAAGAGTTTTCCTGCTCCACATTTTGATAGACTCTGAACCTCCAGTGAACATTGCTAAATTATCTGAACTAAATGATATAACTCTAACATTTGATCTATGGCCGTGTAACGAAATCTTGCGAATTAGTTTTACTTCTTTACTGTCTCCTAATGATAAAGAATAAAACGCCAAAGTGTTATCTGCCATACTTACAACAACCTGTTGAAACCACAGAAAATACAATAAATATTTGACCATGATACTCTAAACTTTAATTTATTTAATATTACCTTAACGTGAGTCTGGTTTACAACTAAATCGGCAGACCTTATTTTGTAGTCCGTTAAAATAGGAGGTAATCGTCGAACCACATCTTGTAATGCCGGATTCTTTTCATTTAAAAATGCTGTATCTTCATCATTATTTTCATTGCGCCTATTAAACATAATCAATTAACAATTAATAAAGACAATAGACCAATGAAAACTCATTTATAGAAAATAATCACTCCTACAAAAAATGTTAATGATTATGATTTATAATAATTAAAGGTATTATTTTTTATTTGCCAACCTAAATTACCATGCAATTTTTACACTAATTGTCTTAATATGATTGATATATTTCAATAACATAATATAAATACAGTGATCTTTCAGTAATCTAGCAGATATATATCCCTAACCAGAGGCTTGCCAAATTAACCAAACCAATGGGTCAGTAGATGTTCTTTATCTTTAAAAAAAATTTTACCAACAAAACCTATATTATTTTTTGATTTAAAATTGCATAGTTTCACAAAAAGAGATAATTGGTAAGTTTTCAGTTTTCGTGTTGGGACATTTTTTATACAATTGACACTGAGAACAAAAATAATATAATTAAGTATGATATGAGAATGTGATTGTCATTTAACTAAATACGAATACAATATCTAAACAATTATTTGGAACATTTTCAATTTTATAAGCTATATATTACATAAATATAATCCCCACCATGTGTTATACTGTTATGCTAGCTTATTAAATTATCATATTCTAAAGAAACCACTGTACTATTATATTATATATTTTACTTACTTAGAAGCCTTTTTCCTGAATTTTCGTTGACGATTACGCAAACGTTCTAATGCTTCACCATCTCCACTAAAAATAAATAACTCCAGCAATTTCCCATGGCCATGAACACAAAGAACATGGTTTGTATTATCTGTAGCTGAAGATACGACACGACCAGGACCTTCTCTCATTAAAGATCCACTTTTTTCACATTTTATTGAAGACTAAAAATGATATAAATCATTATTTTTCTATTTTGTGTATAGTCATAATAATTACAAACTAGTGAACTACTAACAGCAAAATCTAGTAAGTTATCTGAGGTCAAAAGCTCAGACATTTTAATCTCTGATTCTTCTTCATTCATTTTTGATATCTTCCATGTACGTAGTTCTGCGTCATTGCTTCCCGCCACAACAAAATCGTCATCACGTAAAATAGACAAAGTCCATACCTAAATAAAATATTGAAAACAAAAATCTAATTAGATAAACTTTTCAAATTCATTCTTATGAAAATATATGTTTAAGCACAATAATATTAAGAAAAATAAAAATATACCTAGTTGATATGTTCAATGTTTTCATACTCATAAATAAGGCCCAGATAAATATTATGTACATTTTTATATATTTCATCTAGAATAATATTGTTCTGATTATAAACCGGACATATTATCAGACATGTCATATCAGTTTCTATTTTTGTATTTTTAGTGAAAATGCATACAATTAATTGCATGTTTTGGGATAATTGAACTAGTTGCGTATTTCTTAAATATTGAAATTTAATTTAAAGTTATTGCATGATAGTATTTTTCAACAATCCTTCAATCTTAAATGTAACTCTCGACCTAATTCCATATAATGTTGATTATCCAAAAATAAAACCATGATTAAAATATATTTGTTAAGGACTTCACTAACTAACACAAGATGTATTTTGGTTATTAGGTCATAAGGTTCAATAAGATAACACAGAACACAGTACTCCATATTAGAGTAGTCTCATCATTTTATAATATATATATATATAATATATATTGTATATTATGATATGCATTTTAAAATTAAATTTGTCATTCTGATTTATTGTTGAATTTGCCCAATAATTTTAATATGAATCATATTATACTGTTTTTGTATGCAATTATTAATATGAAAAAAGCAATGTTTAGATATTAAAAAGTAAAAGATAAACATAGCTCTAATTAATATTAAGTATGTTTTAGATTTCTTAACATAAATTCAGAATACTTTATATTCCTGTTGTGTTTGTCCGTTAGTTTACATTAGATAGTTATGATTGTTTGTATTAAGATATTTATGATTTACATTATAATTATTCAGTGTAGCTTAGTTAAAATATTTATCAATTATTATTTTTCATTTTACTAGGATGTTATGTATTTATAAAATGTAATTTTGTTTTTTCGCCATTTTTTGTTCTTTCATTGCTATTATATTAAATTTATTATTTTTTTTTAAAGCTTTATTTAATATTGCTTTTTTTCTCATAATTGTTTTTGAATTCTCTCTAATTTTAGCACAAGCATAGCTATTTATAGAAAAAACATTGAAAACCGAATAATTTACATATACCTATATATATTTACGATTATTTAATATTTTAATTAATTAATGTGTTGTTATTATTGTTTTTGATATCAAATAAATTATTATTATTATTTAATTACGATAGTTTATTTAAGTAATCACTTATTGTATAAGTATTTAATATAGATTCAAACCATCCAAAATATTAAGGTTACCAAATTCTTTTTAAATAGTATTTGGAACTATAGTTTATTGCTTTGTATTAATCGAGGTATTAATATACATTTTAAAATCAGAAATTTAGCAGGATTGCAGAGTGAGCTTTCAAATTTGTTTTTCTACATTAAAATATAAACTCTATTCATAAATAAATCTTACTTCAGTTATGTGACCTGCCAATGTCTTGAAACAGTGCCCAGTGGTTAAATCCCAAAACTTGATGTAAGTATCCTTTGATGATGTCATCACAAGGTTGTGCTTGTTTATAAATTGGACTCCTGTCACTACACCCTTATGACCAGACAACCTATGTAATCCTTTTTCAGCTATGACATCCCAAATTACTGCTTCAGTATCCTGAAAAATTAATAGACAATGCGTAATTACATATTTTATTGTCTTAAACAAAAAAAACTTACTTTGGAACCTGAAGCGAGCATGTGTCCATGAGTGTCATAAGTTAGTGCAGTAATGGCAGAACGATGACCTTGGAATGTTCCAATAATTTCGCCAGTCGCCAAATTAAAAGTATTCACTAAACCATCAGAATAACCTACAGCAATATGTTTACCCTCTGATGTAGTGGCCAATTTAACGACAGAAATCTTTTTCGATGTATTATTTTTCATGTCTTCATCTTCAATTGTCATAACCTGATTGACAATGAATATATATATACATATATATCAATATCATATTATACCAATATATATAGTGACACTAAAAAAGTGACTTAGCTAACTATGGCTGTCATATAGTATGCGGTCTACCGGTGAATTTACAAATATAATATGCGGTCTATCGGCGATTTACGAATATAGTATGCGGTCTACTGTAAATAAATAAATAAAAAATTTAAATCATAGTCTATAATATATATATAAATCTAACTTGATATTGGAGACGAAGGAAACCGGTATGTTTGTTTATTTATTAATATTATTAGCAATTATTTATTTATTTGTTTGCAGTTGCATTTTTCCTTTTGAAATATATCGTAGTCAGTAAATAAATAATTTGTTGTTACATTTTTTTCTACTTTATCTCTATTCTATAATAAAAAGAATAGAATGTACCACTCCAGTGGTTGAATTCAAAATGTAGGATATATAATTTTCAGAAATTAATATTAATAAATATCAATAAAAATAACTACAAATTACAATATGTTATTATATTATACCAGCTGCCCGACCTTCCGCCGGATGACATTTTTTTTTTTATAATTCAATTTAAAAAGTTATGACTATTTTTTGGCTATACAAATAATATAATATAATTACATATTATAGTTATTGTTATTGCTAATTTCTGAAAATTATATATCATACATTTTGAATTCAACCAGTGGAGTGGTAAATTTTATTCTTTTTATTATAGAATAAAGATAAGGTAGAAAAAATGTAACAATAAATTATTTGTTCAATGAATAATATATATTTCAAATGGAAAAATGCAAATGCAAACAAATAAATAAATAATTAATAATAATAATAACAATAATAAATAAACAAACAAACCGGTTTCTTTCGTCTCCAAAATCAACTTAGATTCTTAAATATGTAGATTATTTGTATAGCCAAAAAATAGGCATACGTTTTTAAATTAAATTATAAAAAAATAATTTCTTCCGGAGGAAGGTCGGGCAGTTAGTACTATAGTATAATTGTAGTAGTAATAGTAAAAAAGGTAGGAAGTGGGTTTTGCTCTGCTGTACAGAAGGTTACAAGTGGGTCACTGTAATGAATGGTGTTAAATTTGAATTCAATGATATAATATCATTGTATAAGAAAAGCGATTCTGAGCGAAAACTGTCAGTCAGCCTATGATATTACAAAGTACATATTTTTGATCATATTATTGTGAATAAAGTAATATTTATATATAACCTATTTACGTAGGACCTTGTTTTAAATTTTCAATCCTTAGCTATAAAAGATGAACATTTTATAAATTGATAACTACAAAATAATTATTAAATATTGTCAAAATTCGAACTTCAGATACTTATAAAAAAAAAACTGTGACTATTATAAGGATTTTTAATATATTTCAAATGTCATTGTAGCAATATAGTAGGAACCTTGAATTACATTTTCAAGCTTTTTTACCCAACAAATAAGTTTTATTGACATTCATAGAAAAAAAAGACTAATAAAATTGGAAACTGAAAATGTTCCTAAACAGATCAAAACAAATCAAAATATTTAGAAAATTTTATCATGTATAAAAAATTCAAATATAAACAACCAGTGAAAATGTCATGCATATACGTTCATTTGTTTTAGAGTTATACCAAAAACCAAAATTGATTACTTAGGCCTGTGTAAAAACCGGCCAGTCGCAGGTAGACCACACCCGACAGCGGCGGTAGAATGCGTTTGCGGTAGACCGCATACTATGTGACAGCCGCTAACTATAATATGTCATGTTTACCAATTTTTCCAATCGCAAGTCCCAAATGATAACATTTTCGCAAGCACCGACAGCAACATATCTATCCGAAATACCGTTTAGCGTGACGAAGACTACGTTACAGTCGGGATGGCAAACGATGTTGAAATTTTTCCACGGAACGTAACGCAAGTATTGCTTGGTTATACCCATTTTAAATGATTTTAAACTGAAAAAAAAATAACAATAATAACAACAGATTTCCAAGACCGTGCATTTACACGACGACCAGTCCGCCGCGGCGCAATTTGCACAGACTGAAACGAAAGAGATTTCTAACTCTACGACGATAGCGTTTTGACGGACTGCTACGATCGTTGACCGTCGTAGCTTGCGTACATTGTCACTCGTCGAGTCGTAAAACTACGATTGACTTACCTGAAGTGATGTGCAGCGAAGGAGTGAAAATCATAGCACCATAGCGACGACGATTTGAACGGTTTTGAAATATCGAAATATTAACCAACAACGAACGGGACGCCGACTGACGCCTTGCCGAATAATCACGTGCGTCTTATCACACCACTGCTATCAGTAAACACAAAATCACAAATATTACCGTCTGACGTGAAGTTACGAACGCCGCGGATCGTTCCTTTGCCGACCGATCAGTATTTGTGATGATAAGATAACACTATCTCACGATACGCGCGACCACTGATTGCCGATCGGAACATTCGTAACGAGTCGTATTATATGTGTTTACTCTCGTCTCTCGTAGTAATGATGTATGTGCTTCGATATTATGTAGTCACTTGACTTATAAAATATTATAATGTTATGTACTGTGAAACCTCACCTATCGAACACCTCTAGATACCTGACAAAATTTCAGCAACCCAGAATGTCCGGTATTTAGTGATTTCGTATTTTGAATTTTGACTTTTTGAGCTAGTTTGTCAAATAAATATAATATAGAATCTAATAACTCGGTTTTTAATCGCGTTTACCGATTCGTCGATAGTGAGTCGTGACTAGACGCAAATCCAACCAACTACTGAAGATCCCTTCTATGGCTTGAACACACGCATTCACATTGAAACTAATAATCTGGATGTTGATTTTCATGTAAATACGTCATTTTATTAAATGCAGATTTCTTAATTCCGATTAAAAATAAAGGGTATGTATTCATTTTTATGATTACCTAACTGTTTACAGAATTATTGACAATAAAAATTATTAAGTATGAAATATGTCTAATCTGTTGAAAACCTTAATAGAGAATGCTGTAGATACCATGTAGAGAAGATATCTTCTCTACAACATCGTTGTACGTAACTAATAAATAAAATAGGTTTAAAATGTTTGATAGGTACTGCCATAATATCTGTTGTAACGGATAGTATCCGTTTACTTCAAACAATATATGTATAATGAACATAGGTAATCAATATAAAGGTATAATAATAAATAGCACTATCAGGTATAGGTGAAAGAACACAAACATTTTTGGCAGCTGTCAAAAAAACTGTTATCCCATCTATTACTCTAGCAACTAGCTGTTGTTCTCGTTAATTTGTTCGTTTTTCTATTGAGTACTTAACTACTTAAAATTTTTCTCTTTTATGATAACAATTTTGAAAATGGATTTTGAATCAAAATTTTGTTTAATACTTGATGCTTTTATTGAATATTTTGGCAAAAACAACAATAATTTAATATTTTAACACTTTTTTATCAGATTAAAATAAAAATACACGACCTACTAATAATATATAATATTTTATATGAAACATGGTTAACAGAATAATAATTTAAAACAATATGTACTTGGTAGAATTATTCAGAAATATTTACAAATGATTTTGATTAAATTAAAACACAACATTAAAATTCATAAGCTGGTATGATAATAATACTGATAATTGTTAATTCTCATAACTATATAAATCTACCTAAAAATAATTGAACAGTTAAAATATGTAAACTTAATGAATAAAAACTAGTCACTCGGTACAATACATTTGTTTGATATAGACTAACAGACCTGGTAATGTATTTATATAACTAAAAGTGGAGAATTGATCTGAGTGAATTTAATTACATTATATTACCTATTACCTATATTATATTTTTTGATTTATAAGTTAAAGGCTGAATATATTAGAATAATGGTATCAACTGAACAAGTTGTCTGTTCATTATTTAATTTATATATATTTTTTTAACGTCTTTTGAATTTAAAGTTAGAGTATCATATTTCCTGAAATAGGTGATTAAGCACTAAATTTTCATCAATCAATTCTAAATAATTGTTTGAAATCAAAAAGAGCCATTCTCTCCATTATTTGATTGCGAGTTGAAAAAATAGCTGATCAGTAATGTAAAAAAATGCATGTTAACATAATATTTGATTGTTACCTATATTATATTATTACCTAGTAGGTATACCAATATTTTTACTATTTTCATCTTGTAATATGATTCAATATTGTTGTCTTTATATATATATATATATTTTTTAATGTTGTAATTTCAATTCATTAAATATATACTGTAGTATCTATTATCTATATTATATCTGTTAACATTAAATAAAATATAAGCCATACTAAACTCTTGTGCCGGGATGAGCACGTCGCACATTACACGATTAGTTGAAAGTTCGTATGTTGGTCATAATATGTTACATTAATAATTAATTGTATTCCTACAAATTGGCTACGGTCTTACCAATCTAGTTACAAAATACAATATAGGTAGGTAGATACTTTGAAATTCGTAATTACTGATTACATGTCACAATTCAAATAATAAAATGTATTTAACTTAATACACCTATCTTTAAGAATACTAAATATTTGTTTGTATGAGAGGTTCTTACTTCTTGTTAATAATGTATTGTGTAAACTATAACAAGTAAGCATTGTTTTAATCATGTTAAAGTAGCAAATTATTGTTTAAAACAATTAAACATAGGTAATGAAACATTTTGATTTACATGTTTAACAAAATTCAACAATTATTTTGTGAAAAACTATAAGAGGTGCAGAATCAGTGAAATACCTTGGTGTCATGATTGTTTTGTCAATGTGATTGTCATGTTTTTATATTGATTTAGCGATTATAAAATTAAAGAGTATGTTCAGCAGGTTAAATAATAGTCAATTAAATAATATTTTATCAACTAAAAACATGAACATAGTTTTCTGTGCTATTGCAAAGTCAGTATACATATACATACATAAGTGGTATTTTTGAGAAATATTTAAGTTTGTTCAGAACTACTATACATTCATTACTAAGTAACCCTTAAGAAACCCTTTTATCCAAACACTAATTAACCTACTATAATACATTAAAACATATGGTATACAAAATTAAAATATCTCAGCGAAACAACTATTAACAAATTTAGATTTTTCTTAACTTAAAAGTGTCAGTTTCAAGTGTTCAACCATAATTATACTATTTGTAAAAAACAAATAATGTATTTAATATAAATATGATAAATACTGAATTTGGTAAAATAAATCTTTTTAATATACCTAGGCATAAATTTATGTATGCAATATGATATTCCTATTAAACATTTTTATAATTATAATCATTTCTAAAGTATGTAATATGTTAGAAACTTGTTTGTAAAAACCTATATCTCTTAATTGCACCGTACTCAAATAATGTTTTGTCTTAATTATTATTATTATTTATTTATTTCTTTATTTGATTCAACTTTAATTAATTCATTCATTTAATATAGATTCCTAGGTATATTAATGTAGTTCTCTTAAATTTGTATAATTTACCTTATAAATAAGAACTGTTCTCTTCTCCACAAGCTCTTTGGAGACAATAACTTAATTAAATATAATTTATTTGTATAAGTATCTTTAAATGCTATAAACATAAATTTTTATTAGATCCTGGGCGGAGCGAAAGAATTTATTGTATTTTACAATGATGTGTTATTCTTTCTGTCTGTCATCAACAATTTTGGGTAGGTAGCAAAAATGCTCTGGTTTCTAGATCGGCATGTGTTTATATATTTTTTAGATTTTGTTGGTAACAGAATTAACTACTTACGTGGAATCTTGTTATAAATTCTCAATCCTTAGATATAAAAGTTTAACATTTTATACATTTTTAACTACAAAATAATTATTCAATTTTAAATTTGATAAATTTTATCAAAATTCGATCTTTAAATATTTATAAAAAAAATTGTGCCATGTATTTTTAATATTTTTCAACTGCTATTGTAAAAATATATCAAGAGCCTTGTATTACATTTTTACGCTTTTTTACCCAACAAATAAAACATTAATGATGTTCATAAAAAAAAAAAAATAAAAAAATAGAAATATGAAACTGTCAGTCAACAGCTCAAAACAAGTCGAAATATTTTGAAAATTGTATCAAGTATAAGAATTGATAAAATAAACATTCAGTGAAATTTTCATGGATCTACAGTTATTTGTTTTAGAATTACAACAAAATAAGAAAACTGCTACATGAGAAATCGAGTGAATATCCAATGTGGTAAAAATTTGAATTAAACATTTTTTTTTTGATAAAGGTAGATAATCTTATAAGGAATCTTGTATTACATTTTAAAAACTTAAATTTAAAAAAGAAAATGTTTAGGAATATTTACCTCAATAAATTTGCACGTTTCAAGAAAATAAAACTAAAAATATGGAAGCTGAATATATCCGTAAACAGCTAAAAATAATTTGCTAATTCTCTTAATTTTTCCATATTTTGTCAGTATTTTAAATGCTTATAAAAAAAAAGGTGGGCAAGTGGATGTCGCTATGCTGTACAGTAGGTTACAAGTGGGTCACTGTATAATGGATGGTATTAATTTTGAATTCAATGATATATCATTGTATAAGCAAAATGATTCTGAGCGGAGACGGTATTATCAGTCTAGGTATAAGACATATTATATAACTATCTATGGTATTAAAAAAAAAATTGACCTATAATAAATTCCAAAATTAATCATATCACAATATCCATTAGGTACTTATAACGCGTTATACATGAACAACAAACTTTGATACTATCATAGATATATAATAGTATACTTTAGAAGTTTCTAGTACCCATTTTATCGTGTATAAAAAATGCTAATATAAACATTCAGTGAAATTTTCAAGTATACAGTCATTTGCCTTTTAATTACAACAAAAAGAATATTTTTTGTAATAACTATAGTATTATTGCCCCCCGATGTAATTATTTCTTAATGTAAGGAGATTAACAATTAAAAACAATTACTTTAGTGTGTACAGCGAGAGAACGCAACTGGGAGGCGACCTAAACTCGTTAATTGCTGGGCATTCCTGTGTGGTGGGAGAAATTTGTCTAGATACACACAAACAAGTTGTGTTATCTCGCTTTATGCAGTATACCAATATTATGTATATTAACTACCTGCCCACAGTCTATTAAGCCAAAACATATTTCGACTAGGCTGCAGCAGATTAAGAAATATTATACTGAAAAAAAAAGGCTGCTTTGTTAAAGAATCACTTTATATAATATATTATATTTAAGCTGTTGTATAAATTATTATGTACGTGTGCTTAATTCCTACTACATTTCAACGTATTACAAAATAAGAAGACAAACCACCATTTGTTTAATCAAGACAATGTAATTTTAAAAAATACCAAATTACTGTATGGTAAGATATATAGTTACAATATAATTAAAGTTGATGACATATGTTTAATTAAAATAACATTTCTAAACATAAATAATAAAAACTATGCTGTTTTTAACTCAAATATAATAAAATAAACTTTGTACAATAACATAAAAATTAATACATATAACAGTATGTTCTTCAGAAAGGAAGGTGGAACTCCCATAATTCCTTCTGCTTTATTTTTAATCTATTAAACTAAATAATAAATGTTACGATTTTTCACCAAACTTTTTGTATGTGCTTTCTGTTTTAAATATTTTTTACATGTATCCCAATTAAAAGGTTAATGAATGTTATGAATAATTTGGTGATTACTTAATGATATTACATAAGAAAAATGTGTATACAAATGTTGCATTTGAATGATTACCTTCAGTATGTGATGTGAAGTTGTATGTGTCCTTCACAAAGTAGCCATTTATTACGATTATATTTATAATTGTTTTTCTCTCGAATGAATCCTCTTTATGTGACGCTTTAAATTATCCGACCGTGAATATGATTCATTGCAAAAATCGCATTTATGCGGTTTATACCCTGTATGAATCATATTGTGACGTTTTAAGAGTGCTTTGTATGTAAAATATTTATCACAAATACTACATTGATATTGATTTTCTCTCGTATGAGTGTTCGTGTGATCTTTTAAATTATCCACCCGTGCAAATGATTTAGGACAAAAATCACATTTATATGGTCTATACCCAGTATGCGTCTTATGGTGACGTTTTAAGAGTGTTATATGTGAAATCGATACATTACAAATACCACACTTGAATTGTTTTTTTCCCGTATGCTTATTACTGTGCATTTCTAAATTATCCAACCGTGCAAATGATCTATGACAAACATTGCATTTGAATTGTTTTTCACCAGTATGAATTCTAATGTGAAGTTTGAGATGTGCTATTTTTAAAAACCGTTTATTACAAGTAGGACATTCAATTTTTCTTTCTTTCATATGATTCTTAATGTGAGATATTAAGCTGTCTTTCTGTAAATACTGTCCATCACAAATATCACAAATATACAATTTTTGTTTAGTTGGTGTTGATGCAATTACATTATCTTCAGTTATTATCTGAGCTCCTGTACTTGATCTTGATATTGTATATTTAGAATCTTGAGTGGAACTGAAACAATAATTTATATTTGAATATACTTGGCTATAATAACTAACTGCTTAAACATTATAATTAACTTAAATATTTAATTTATTACATAGCTCGCTATAAGAAAAAGTTATAATTACAGATGACTAATTCTAGATGTGTAACCAAAAATTAAATAAAAGTTTAGACTGATTTTTATTTGATAAACGTATGGTGATTAATATTATTGTTACAAAAGGAATAGATTTAAGGAGAAACTTTATATGTTATTTTTCTTAGATTGTTAAAATAAGTACCTAATTCCATAATAAAAAATTAATGATTTTATAATGATCTTACTACAAAACAATTCAGTAATACTATACACGGAAGTCTGTATAGTTATTATCTCATACAGGTTAAATTGTACTTACATCTTGACTGTACTCATAGATAAGATAAATTATTAGGTTAATAGATATATTCCATAGAACAACAGATGGTCAAGAACGTTTCCAAAAAATGTATGACAGCAAATTTCTTTAATAATAAGTGCTAACCCACGAACATATCAGTGATGTATTCATAATATTATTATATTTAATGCTTAACCCATTATTAGCGATATCTATTTTTTAATACTTCATTAGTCGCATCGTGAAAATTTCTTTGAATTGTTTTTTATGTTACCAAAACATATTTATCATGCAAATTATGTTACCAAGCTATAATAACTTAAATAAATTCATAACATTTAATATTTATATCACCCTGTACATAATATTATAATTTATAATACATTAAATATTGAATTAATGAGCAGAAATATTATTGTTATTATTTCATAAATTGGATAATTTTTCTCACTATGTTTTAGTTACTGATCACACTAAACAAAAACTAACAATTAAAAATCGATTAAAATGGTTAATTTTTATTTATTAGATTAAAATTATGTTTCGAAAGGGGAGCCCGAGCACCAGTTTAAAATTATCTCATTGAAATCTAGACGTAACTAATTGATGCATATTTTGTTTATAAACTTTAGAATGATAACACCGACAGTTCAGAATTAAGTACCACAAATGGCCACTCATAATTTTCACTGTTTCTATACTGAAACACAAAATGTTGTTCTAAACAGGCCTATGTTGTGTGTCCGCTAAAACAGGGTACGTTGTATAATTCAACTACCCATATTTCTCAGTACTCTATACATATTTTTAAATTCTGTTTATGGGACATTAAATTAGACTATTGGATCATAAATCTCCCACAGACAGAATTCTAAAATATGTATAGGGTAGGTACTAAGTAAATGGATAATGTAGGTAACTGAGTTATAAAGTGTACACAGTTTTCGTGGACCCATAGTTTGTCGAAAGTTAAATTTCTGTAACAAGTTAACGAATTTTGACTTTTTTACTGAAGAAAAAGCAAAATTAAAATTATGCTTTAAATGTAGTAGTTGATTAATTATGTATCAATATGTTTAAAATTGTGTGAACTGTAACCTTGTCCTTTGCGTGACTATCAATAAATAATTTATTTATGTTACAGATAATAGTATATGAATTCTTAGCGCGATAAATCAATACAATAGGTAGTGGCATGGGTGCCCATTCGAGGGAGGGAAAGATAGGGCACTTGCCACCACCTGGAAAAAATAATATTAACTTATAATTTAATAAATATTACCTAATTACCAAGAAAAATTCTTTTTTGAAATAACTATTAACTGTACTTCGCATAGACCTAATCTGGTTGTAAATGATTTTTAATGCAGTGATAAATATACAAAAAAACTATAGGAGTAATTAGAATCATCCTGATTAGTGATCATTAAGGATGGCATTAATATGTTTGGAATAAAACGAAGAAATTTGCAGTTCTTATTTACCGATACCGAATAATATATTTCATTGGACTATTTGATTTTCTGTACTTATTAAAATGTTTTTTATCTCGTTTTTTATCAACTATATATATAGAACAATACAAATATAAATTATTAATATTTAGCATAACAGATAATTTACATTTATATGTGAAAATAAAATTACATCTGTATTATCTTTATTATCTTATATTTGAGAATTTTTCTTATTTTGCCCCTCCCTACAATTTTACCTATGGGCAGTGGTAACTTAAATAATACTAAGATGAAACCCGTTCCAGTTCAACAATTTTGTATTTTGTAAATTATATAGCATAAAAAATAAATTTTTTACCATTGTAATAACTTATTTCAAAAATATAGTTACATAAGGAGTTCATTTTTTTTCCATGTTTTACAGTAGGTAACTTATGATTTAAAAGTTAATTTAGTCCCATTAAGATATTTTTTTCTATAACCACAGATTTAAAATATATTCTATTTTGTAATAATTAATTAATTGTATATAAAAAAAAATATATTATTCACAAATATCAGATATTCTATTTATAAATCTATATTTTGGTGCAAAAAGAGCCAATGTGACATTTCGAATAATTTAAGTATTTTGCTGGACTTTAGCATTGAATAAAGTATTAAAGTATATAAGTATTTACAACATTTCAATTTAATGCTTACATTTATTTAAAACTGTAAGACCTTTATTAAATTAGTGTTATTTCAGTTGTTTGTTAGTTTTAAAAATAGGCATAATTATTAATTGTATATGACAAATAAAAAGTAACCGATTTTTAACTAAGTTTAGTTACTATTGTTTTCTAAATTACTTGTAACCATTAAAAGTTAAAAAATTAATAAAAGTTACTTTAAACTTATAACTTAAATTTTAAATATTAACTTAACTTAACAAGTTAACAAAATTAGTTAACATCACCCAGCTAAGTTCTATCCATTTTAAGAAGTACTGGTCTCATATTAACCAAGATAACAAGCAAAATCTC
Organism: Acyrthosiphon pisum; assembly: GCF_005508785.2. Classification (NCBI taxonomy): domain Eukaryota; kingdom Metazoa; phylum Arthropoda; class Insecta; order Hemiptera; family Aphididae; genus Acyrthosiphon; species Acyrthosiphon pisum. Next base: position 125,589,062 of record NC_042493.1, read on the forward strand.
GAGCAAAATATTGTTATGGAAAATTTACTTAATGATGATCAGTTAAAAATAAAGGGAAAACATAAAATAAAATAAGCAACTGACAATCATTTAGGACTGCCTTTGGACCTAGTAATACAATACTTAACTATCTGATACATCTTAATAGAAATTACCTTTCGATATGTTTGATGTATCTCTCATACACTGTAGTCCTGGACATTATTTTTGATTTTGTTTGAAAATAATATTATCTAAACATAAAGATTAAAAAAAAAAAAAAACATTATCCAAAATCTAAATAGTGAATTACCTATACTCTGTTCCATCTAAGAGTGAACCACTTGGCTGACCAAAACACGTTTTTTCCGCGCAGTCCCACCACAATCCGGACATCGGTGAGAGTTTTAACACGGGCGCCCGACGGTCGACGACGGCCGGCGATGTCTGTCCGCCAATCACAGAACGTATAACTATCGCATAGGGGATCAGGCACTGTTCGGCGGCTCAGTCTGCGTGCGCGAAAGCGGTTCACTCTTAGATGGAATAGAGTATAGTAGTATATAATATGCATTCCAATTTCAAAATAATATGTAAAATTATTCCCAAGTTTCTAAATGTTAATTTAAAATGTTGTTATTAACACATCACGTAACTTTTCATTTTAATCTATAAAAGAAAATAAACACACTTCAAATTTAAACAACCAACCGTATATTAGTATTTTTTAATTTTAAAATTAGGTAATACAAATAACAACAGACACCAAGACAATGTGGTACAACTTGTATGAATGAAGGATAAAAATATGTTTGTACAATTGAGTAATATTGTACAACTAAATGTTGTATCTTATAATTTTTGCTCATCAAAAATCAATGATTTTTCTATTAAATTAAATAATCTGACAAAAATGCCTCCAACAAAAGATAGTTTATTTTTAAAATTGGTTTTTAATTTTTAATTTGTATAAGGTATGTATTATTTATATTAAATTCTATCTTATTTTCAATTTAAATATTTTTAATTTTGTACTAAATTAATAACCTTTTCCCTTCATACAATTCATACGCAATCCAAATACATATTTTTCAATCATTTAAATTAGTGTTCAATTAAAGTAAAATTATAGACTCCTACACATGTCCCTATAAGGTTATACGGTTAAATAAAATATTCAGTCAATATCATTGATCATCAATCATAATATTGAATGGAAAGATCATAGGTAAATATTATATTACCTATATTAATAACAATATTAAAATGATTTACGCTGCATTAGTTCAATTGTTGATTAACTATGGAATTTATGTTTGAGAATAGTGTTTGGGGCACTGATTTTAAATAATATCACTTCTCACTGAATATAACATTAAAATATAATCTATTAAGAATAATTTTAAATAGGTAAACCTGGATTTTACTCTGTCAGTTTACTCTAGTCTGAACTTATTGTTGGATAATGTAAATTCTATTTTTATAAGAAAAAAATCTATTTTTTATGCACTATATTAACTTCAAAGGCATTATGTTTAATCATAAGTATAATAGGTACTAGAAGTAAAGAAAACCTTGCGTTCTACTACTTTTGGCAAATGAATTTATGTGGGTAGGTATACAACTTTGGAAATCTTTTGAAAGGTTTAAGCTTCGTGTCAACACTTAAGCTTTATAGTTTATATAACCATCCAGAAAACCTTATAACGAGTAACAACTGTTTTAAATACTAATTTTTCTATTATACCTATAATTATTTACTTGTGTTGGTACCTACTGCCCAGTAGTTTATTCTATTTTAAATTATCATAATCTAAAAAATAAAACACAAGCTCTGCTTATAAAAAGAGAACTATAATGATTAAATGTATTATCTATTATTTGTATACCTGTATAGGTATATATAGGTGTATAGTATTTTGGTGCCAAATAAATATTATTATATTACAATTATATTATATTCTCGTGGTGAGGATAAGACGTAAACTACCAACTGATAGATCACACCATAAAGTGAATCATAATACGTTATAGGTGGGTATGGCAAAACACAAGACCTACAAAAATGCTACCCAGTGTTTGTCCACGGTAAGAAATTAGTATATTATAGTAGCTTATACGTATTAAATTATCATACCACGAGCCATGAAGGTGTACGGTATGCATGTCGTGGACGTGTAATTAATTAGTAAGCAACTAACTACTGACTAACGTTGTTTAAGAACACAAAATTATTGTCCTGGGTAGAAAGCAAACAGTTTGCCGGTTGGCGGTAATTCGACGAAAGTCACAAATGAGTAAAACGGCTAGAATTAATTGTGGCCGTGTTTACAGAAATAATAATAATATCGGTGGACGTTGTTATGTGTATGTACAACAGTTACAATAACAATAACGGACATTTAGGTACAACAACTCAATGCAGCAATCGGGTAGAAAAATAATACCCACAGCAGTCGGGGGCTTCAAATAGGGAAGTAAATTAATTCCATAGGTACTCGAGTTTCTGGGTCTCCATAAGATTTAAGCAATTAACAAGTCGAAACCAAGCACCACCCTGGGCACCTGTATTAATACTGATCGTGCATGACATACAGAGTTCGTATACTCACATAAATGACGATCGGCTGGCACCAGCAGCGGGTACGACGGAAACACTTAAGACGCGTAGGTAGGTAACGACACTTATGGCGGAACAGCGATTTCCGGTCGGCGTTTCGACGTTAAAACGACGACGAAAAGAGTAATACGGAAGAGATTTGAGACTTTAACGCGTGAAGCCGCCAAGTAAAATGTGAATATTATCGTTCTCGTGTGCGCCGCTCTCGGTCGATCAATGCGCGCCGCCGACGCCGTTCAACAAAAATAATGTTATTATAGAATTTACAATAACGTCACGCGCGTGTCGATATCTCTCGGCGGGACGACCATGGCCAATGATATTCCTTCTCAGACGATTGTTTACGTTTGCCGTTTAATAATTGTATCGCCGCGTAATAATAGTCGCGTCCGGACGCGGTCGTCTCCGTGAAGCTTTTGCGCGTTTCCGATCGACCAATAAATTATAATTTTATAAATAGTAGGCGGTCGGATGCGCCGGAGTGGCGTCCCCGCGAACGTGTTCTCGGCAAACCCGAACGGTGTTTATTTTTATACGTTATTAGAATTCCTGATCGGAGCGAAATGACGGCCCATCGATTTGACAATGATGTGCGCGTGTGTGTGTGTGTGTCCGTACGACGAAAAGTAATATTGAGACTTTAACGCGTGAAGCCGCGAAGTAAATATTATTAATAAATTATCGTTCTCGTGCGGTGCCCGCTCGCTCGATCGTCGACGCGCGCCGCCGCCGCCGTCGTCTTGTACCCGCCGTTCACAATATTATTTCACATCGAACAAAAATAATGTTATAATAGAATTTACAATAACAATTTCTATGATGATATTGTTATGCGTCTGATATTGTTGGCGGGACGACGAAAGCGAATAATATTTCCTCCTATGCCGAAATAACGGATATTAATCTGACCTAACGATTGCTTGCGTTTGCTATTAATTGTATCGCCGCATAATTAATAATAGTCGCGTCTGGACGGGGTCGTCTCCGTAAGCTTTTGCCTCGGTTCGTCCCTAGTGTGACGTCACAAAGTCGTCTCCTGCGACTCGTCTGGAAACCCGTAAAGGCGGTCGGATCAAGGCCGTATAAGGGACAATGTATGTGAGAGGAGGCATAAAATATGACGTCCCTATTTCGGTATACGCCTTTTTTTACAAGTAAATAACCAAAAAAAAACTTTCGCGCTACGCTCGAACAAATATTATAGGTACAATACACTCACAAGGAAACTATATGATTACCCACTCGTTGCCTAACTACGAAGTGTAGCTAGAGTAGATGACTATTGTCTTTTACAATATTATATTATATTGGGAACCGCTTAACCGTTTACGTTTTAAGGTTATATCAGGCATTTTAAAAATATTATTATAGTACAGTAGTACAGTGTATTAGTATAACACGTCAAGGTCAACTTCAAAGCACAGATTTATAAACGCAACAGTACGTCCACACTACACCGTCTACGCTGTCGTGGTACGGTGGTCGTCTATACTACGGACTACTCTACTCGTCAGTCAAGCCTAATGACATTATTATAACGATAATAGTTTAAACAATATTGAATATCATAATCGCACAACAAGCTACAGAGTCGCAGTGCTGCTGCAGTAGTAGGTAGGTACCATTTAATAGTACATGGCAATATCGAATGCGGGCCAGATGCGGAGCCCCGGCGGCTATAACATCTCAATATAATATTTATTGATTAGTGATAATTAGGGCTAGGAAAATAAAGCACTAAAAACCTACAACAAAGGAATTAAAAAATTGCCAATAATGCTACAAAAAAAAAGCATTTTAACCAAGAAAATGCAACTAAAAAAGACTTGAACATTTTTAAGTTTAGCTGAAAAATATTTTTAATATCAAAAAACAATTTATTCAACACATTTTTATATGTTCACAATAAGTAATTCTTAGAGCAACTAAGCACAATTTATAAATATTGAAAAAAATAAATTTAAAACTGTTTTATTAAATATCGATGTAAATGTCAACGTATTACGTAACCACTACTCCCCACTCGGTAATCACTTTGACAAAATCTAAGAATCTATTTTCAGATAACGCGATAATATTGCGATAATATAAAATTAATTAATAAATAATAATTTGGATAAATATGTACGTAAATGTTCTAAAAATGTTAAATATGAGTATAATTAACAAAAACTAATTAAAAAGCTAATAAACTGACAAAAAAGTACCAAAAAAGCATTTATTTACGAATATCATAAGAAAATGCTAAAAAAGCAAAATCAAAATTGCATATTTGAACTCTGTGATGAATGAATCGAATTTTGTTTTTGATTAACTATGTCCTGTAGTACTACGAAAGAAAATGCAAATGCTACAAAATCCTAGCCCTAGTGATAATATTCAAAATAGCACGACAAAATAGTACGATTAGTACGTAGGTAGGTACTAGGTACCTATATCGAAAACGAGTTCGATAAACAGCGTTCTCTCCCAATAAGTACCTAATAGATAGGTACCGTTACGATTTTGGATATTCTGACAATTGACATCGTAAATTCGTAAACTAAAATAATTAATATATTTTATTTTTATTATATTACAAACGACATTTTCGACTTATTTGCCGCCCTTAAATATTTGGCCGCCCCTGCCGCCTGGAGCAACTGCTCCTTATAATTAGGAATATAAATATTTTCCGATATTGTGAGTATGGCATAGGCGGAACTACGGGGTGTGCCAAGACACGCCCTAATGTAAAAAAAAATTAATTGATTACATTTAATAATAATATACAAAAACATTAATTGAATTCCAGTTTTTTATAAGTAAAACTGCAAGTGTTCAGAATAATTCTGCAAAATAATAATTGCATGTTATTTTACATCGTCAACGAAGCTTGAATATTTAATAATTTAATCTATTAAATCACTTCATCGTATTTGTTTATCGACTGTCATTATAATATTCAATGTTACTGTCGTTGAAATGATAACTTCGGTCTTCGCTATAATTGTAGTGCGAACGCCAGACAGAATTTTCAGCGAAAAAATATTGCCTTTTCTCGGAAACCTACACGGCTACACGCGCTGATATCGATGGTTAAGAAATAATACTTTGGTAGTTTCAAGTTGGGTATTTCATTTAACATTTTAACGTGTTGTCGTGATTCGAGCAACTCACAGACACCATAATTATATGAATAAATATATTATATCGTTAACTTTGTGTAAAACAAGTAACGACCTCTATGTCGAACAGAAATTACCGGTTAATGTCGAAGCTTCTGAAGGTTATAGAATAATATAAAAGTTTTGTGCCATTTCAAAGGTGATTGTTATTATAAAATATAAGTTGGTACAATAAATATTTATCATAAATAAATTACACTAGACACTATATATAGTCAGGGCCTGATTTACCAATTTATGGGCCCAGTACAATTTTCAATTTTGGGCCCGAAAATTGTCCATATCTATACTTTCTTCAATGCTAAAATAAAATGTACCTATGCATATTGTATTTTATAATTAGTTGCATATACATGAGTAGTTAGATCATAGAATACAATTGTATTATTTAATATACAAGAACACTTTACACTTTCAATGCATCTATAATTAATGTTTTTAATGTTGTTATTCAAGTAAGTATACAAATTAAAAAGCAAATGTATTTTTTTTTTTAAATTAGTATTTTTGATTATTATACTTACATATTAAAGTAAAAGTTTTTAAGTTTAATGTTTTAAGTCAAATTTGATTTCAGCTAATCAGCTTTTACAAACATTTCGATTGTGTGCTATATACCTAGTAGATAAACTAATTCTAAACATAAATTTATCTAAACTACCGTGTAATTTTTTTGTTTCTTCATCTCGTCTATCATTTAATTTTCTATTAATTGTAGTGGCGCAACTAAAGTTAGTTTTTTTTCTAACAAGTAGATTAGACTATTTTACACATTAAATTCAACTAGTTAAGTTACAAAGTTAATATATATCAAAACTAACAAGTCAAGTTAGAAAGTAACTTTGTACAACCCCTAACCCCCCCCCCCTCCCTGGTTGCGCCGCTGATTCATTGAACCATTTAAGTTTTTTTTTTACATTTTAAATTATTAAAAATAATAAACAAATTACGAAATACGACTGACGTATATCACGTAACAACGCAAGACAATAACGTCAATAGTAAAAATACGACGATATTACGATAATAACGGCAAATAGATTTTGTTGTCGGCAAAGTAGTCGTTTCCAGGGAAAATTCATTATACTTTATAACCCACCAAAATATCCAATTAAAATCCAAATCTAATTTGTTTTTCAAAAGTATGATAAAAAGGTATACAATTAATATTTTGTTTGCCTGAATTCGGTGGGCCCCTCATTTGAGTGGGCACAGTGCAAATGTCCCATTTGTCCTTGCATAAATATGGCCCTGACTATAGTATGGCCAGCGCTACAATTGCGGCTCATTTTTCGCTGGCCGTACTATTATAGTGTTGTTTCAGTTTATTTAGTAATAAATATAAAATAATGATTTATAAATTAATATGTTATAACTTATAAGATTAAACATTAAATTATCACAAGTAATACCCACTTACATATTACATACAGTAATATTGTATATTATTGTATCAACCAATAGAGCCATATAGGTAAATATTATATTATACAATAGGTTATAGTAGTGGTTAGAGAACAACTAGAACAACGGTCGGATACTTAAAATATATTATTAACTTTAGCGTATTTTATATACCGTCCTATGGAACGATATTTATGAGCTAAAAAAAAAAATCATATTGCGGGTTAATTTGTCTACAGGCTCAGCTCTGTATTATAAAAAAAACAACTATAGAAAAAAAGGACGAGCACACTCAAATGTAAAGCTCTGGATTCGCCTACGGAGTGTCGGAGTATGGTATACATAATCAGTGTTGTAAAAAATACTTTTAAAAAGTGTTTAAGTAATTACTCAAATACTTTTAAAATAAAGTATTTAAAATATCACCCAAATACTATAAAAAGTTAAGTATTTGAGTAATACTTTTTAGAAGTATTTGAAATAATCTTCAAATAAAAAAAGGTGGGTAAGTGGATGTCGCTCTGCTGTACAGTAGGTTAGAAGTGGGTCACTGTATAATGGACAGTATTAAATTTGAATTCAATGGTATAATATTACTGTATAAGAAAAACGATTCTGAGCGGAGACGGTATATCAGTCTATGTATTAGACATATTATAGGTATACTTATCTATATGGTATTAAAAAAAAATTGACCTATAATAGGTATCAATAATAAATTCCAAATTAATCATATCACAATATCCATTAGGTAACGCGTTATACATCAACAACAAACCGTGGTGCTATCATAGATACATAATAGTATACTTTAGAAGTTTCAAGTACCTACAAATAATATTATACAATCACAACAAAATAACTAAAATAGTTATTCCAGGTTTTTTAATATGTAATTTCGTCCAAATTTGAACTTAAAATGACTAAAAATAAACTGTGCTTATGTATTTCATAGAAGTTTTGGTAACAGAATTAAATATTTACGCAGAATCTTGTTTTAAATTTTCAATCTTTAGATATAAAAGTTGAACATTTTATAAATTTTTAACTACAAAATAATTATTCAATTTTAAATTTGATAAATTTTGTCAAAATGTCAACTTCAAATGCTTATAAAAAATAATTGTGCCTATGTATTTTTAATATTTTTCAACTGCTTTTGTAACAATGTATCAGGAGCTTTGTATTAATTTTTTACACTTTTTGGCCGAATAGATAAAACTTTATTGATATTTATAGAAAAAAAAAACAAAAAAATTGAAAACTTACAGTGTCTGTAAACAGCTCAAAAAGAGTTATTTTTAAGAATTATTTTCAAAATTTTATCGTATACATATATATAATGCTAATATAAACATTCAGTGAAATTTTCAAGTTTCTACAGTCATTCGTTTTTTAATTACAACAAAATAAGAAAATCGTCTCATGAGAAATCGAGCAAATATCAAATGTTATAAAAATATGAATTTCAAATGCTCATAAAAATTTAATTTGATTTTCTTATAGTCATTTTTTTTTTTTGATAAAGGTAGATTATCCTATAAGGAGTCTTGTATCACATTTTAAAATCTTAGGTCTAAAAAGGAAAATTTTTACGAATTATAAACTCAACATAATTAGGTAATTTTCGTGATTTTTCCATATTTTATCAATTTTTGAAATTTAAATGCTAATAAAAAAAACTGTAATTAAGGATTTTTAATATTTTTCAAATGTCATTGTAACAATACAGTAGGAGCCTTGTATTAAATTTTCAAGTATTTTTACTCAACAAATAAAGTTTTATTGACATTCATAGAAAAAAAAACTATTTAAATTGGAAACTGGAATTGTCCGTAATCAGCTCAAAACAAATCAAAAAATTTTATCATGTATAGAAAATGGAAATATAAACAACCAGTGAAAATTTCATGTATCTACAGTCATTCGTTTTAAAGTTACACCAAAAATCAAAATCAATTTTCTCGAAAACAGATTTTGCGTAAAAATTCCCGTTTTTCCTTAATTTTTCTTTTGTTTTTCACGGTGCTTTTGAAAACTATTGGAAAACTTTTACTTTTGACCCCCCAAAGTACCAACTAGATTCACTTTCCTATCAGAAAAGGTACTGTTGAAGAAAATCCAAGCACTTTTACTGTCCTAAAAGGTGATGACAGACACAAAAATTAAAAAAAAAAAAAAAAAAAAACACACATCATTGTAAAATCAATACATTCATCGTTCCACTCAGAATCTAAAATTGAAAACTGGCAATGTCCGTAAAAAGCTCAAAAAGAGTCAAAATATTTTCCAAATTGTATGGTGTTAGAAAATGAAAATATAAGCATTCAGTAAAATGTTCATACAGTTCATGTTTCTACAGTTATTTGATATTGAATAAAAACAAAGTAACAAAATCGCTATTTTTGAAATCGAGTGAATATCGAATCTTGTATAAATATCTTTACTTTTAATGTTACTTTAACGTTTAATTTCATAAGTTCATAAAAAT
>NC_042493.1:125598822-125631250 GCF_005508785.2 Acyrthosiphon pisum
ACACGACTAAATTTCTATGTTCCATATTATGTCGTTTGTTAGACAAAGACAGTAAATCACTGCTATTCCAATCCTCATAATTTTTATGCGAATATATTATCTATGTACTTACCTTGTCTGTACAAAAATAAATCTTATAAAAAAAAGAGGGTAAGTAGGTGTCGCTTTGCTGTAGGTGCAGTAGGTTATAGCAGGTCATAACGATATAAAATCATTAAAGTATACTAAGTCAGCCTATAATATTACTATTTACTAAGTAACTATACATATTTGATGATATATTATTATTGTGATTTAAAGTATTTTATTTTACTATTAGGCATTAGTAAAAGAGTAAGTTAAATTAATTTTCGCCAAAAAATTACTTTTGAAAATGTTATTGAGCGTGTTAAACATAATAATATAATATACTAATATAACTATGCCATAAAAGTTTCATACGACCACGAATAATATTTTTAAATTACAACAAAATAACTAAAATCGATATTCTTGATTTTAATATTTAATTTCGTTCAAATTTGAATTTAAAATGTCGATAAAAAAATAATTATGTTTATATAATTTTTTGGTTACAGTATGAACAAATAGTTCGAGAGTCCTTAGCTATAAAAATTGTACCTACATTTTATAATTTTTCAACTATAATAAATTGTGTCCTGTGACAACGACCGTATCTTATTAGTTATTACTTATAAGTTATAACTATTACGATTTTAGATTTTTAGCGGAGCGATGAATAATATATTGGTTTTACAATGATTTTTTTTTTAAATTTTTAAATTTTTGTGTCTGTGTACACGATTAGTAGTCGAAATAATGCTTCGATTTTCAACTTCAGTATCTTGTTCGATTGGAAAGTGACAACTTTTAAAATTTCCAATAGTTTATAAAGCGTCCAGAAAATTAAAATTAAAATTAAGGAAAACGGGAATTTTTACACAAAAACGGTTTTTGAAAGAATCGATTTTGGCTTTTGGTCTAACTTTAAAACAAATGATCGTAAGTACATGCAATTTAGCCTGAGTGTTTATATTAGCCTTTTCTATACATAAAAAAATTTTCTTCAAAAATTTTGACTTGTTTTGAAATGTTTATGTATATAGGTACGTATTTCCAACTTTTTTAGGTTTTTTTTCTATGAATCTCAATAAAATTTTATTTGTTGGGTAAAAATGCTTGAAAATTTGATACAAAGTTCCTACTATATTATTACAATAACATTTAAAAATATTAAAAATCCTTAGTCACAGTTTTTTTTATAAGAATTTAAAGTTCAAATCTTGACAATATATGGAAAAAACATGAAAATTAGCAAATTATTATGAGTTGAGAATTCATAAAAATTTTTCATTTTACATTTAAGATTTGAAATTGTAAAAGAACTAAAGAAGACTCCTCTTAAGTATCCAATTTTAGGGTAACTTGGGACACGCCTAGCCCATACTTTACTACTGTCCCAAGTTATACCTATAATGTCAGTAATGTTACTTTATATTCAATAAAATCATTAAAAAACATATTTAATAATATTACATTTTTTTGAAATTTTTAATAATTGTCCCATGATAGGTACCTTTTATCAGTCCAACATGCAATTTGTATACATTTAATAATATGGTCGTGCCAAGTTATACCTTTCAAGGGTAATGTGAGACAGTGACATTAAAAAAAAAAAAAAAAAATGCAGTATATTGAATATTTTTTAATTTGGTAAATAAAAGGATGGGGAGTTTTGTGGATATAATTAATATAACTAATTGCTACAGATTTATAATAGTGTAGTATAGAAGTCTGTACTAATTTCCACAATTAAATAAGTAGGAACCTCTATAATAATACGTAATTAAGACCCTTAAAATCGACTATTATTCAATTTGTGGGGGGGGGGACCAATATCATTGACTAACATTTTGAAGACATGTTTCTAAAATGTAGTATAAGCATTAATTTCATAAACAAATTAAATAAAAATGATTATATACCTATTACGTTAGGTTAATTATAAATCTACAATGAAAAACCGGAAGTATTTAAAAAGTATTCCAAGTATTCTTTACAACACTGGAGTCATGTATATATTATAACAGATTCATATGTTTATTAGCGTTAAACAGGTTGCTCATGTTAGGTATATTGTTAAATTATTATTCACTAATCTTGACTCTACAGGTCAAGTTATGAAAAATACAATATAGGTAGGTAATATACAATCATACAGACAGACGATATTAATTTAATGAACTATAACAAATAAACCTACTGCATATATAATACATACATAAATTTAAAACAAAAATACATAAATGTCGTATCTATGCTGATTTACTGAATTCTAAGTAGGTACGTATCTTTCACTGGAATAAATACAATTATAAATAGTTATAAAATATTAAGGGGGGACGGAGTGGCCGAGCGGACTAAGGCGTCGGCTGCAACGCAGACGACCCGAGTTCGATTCCTTGGCCACGGGCGGCATTTTTCTTCGGACAAGTCACGGTGTCCGGAGAACAAGTGCCGCCACCCCCCACCCGGGCATAGCAGATACCCACGGGTGCCCAATCAAAAATTCTGCCAAACTCATTACACACGTGTAAAAACCCCCTACCATTACAAAACCTACTACATACAATCATAAAACCCCACAATCAGCTAATGGCCATAGTCGCCGGGCTTTAAAGATCAATAAAAAAAAAAAAAATATTAAGATAAGCATTGTGATAATAATATTGTATACTCATGATAATTATGTATTTTTTTTTTACCAATTAAATTATCATTTATTAATAATCCTTTTTATATTTACATAGAAGTTTATACCTGTGTATCATTTAATTAGAGTATATTAATTAGAGAATTAAGCAGAGTTCATATCATTAAACACAAACATAAACTAGTAATCAAGATGACAATAAAGAAATAAGTTATAAAAAAATTGTAAATTTTGTACCTAGTAATATAATTTAGAGACAGTGATTTCTGATCAAAAATATTGTACTCTATAATGGTAAATCCAAAACGCCATAGTTAGGACTTAGGGCTAGAACATTCAAAACTAAGCAATATCTGTAAAAAATATTTATTTTTCTTAACATCAGTCTAAAAATTTGGTTTAAGACTTACTATTTTCAGTGGTTTCTTCTACTGATCTAAGAGAAAATGATTTTTTACTGTAATAACCGCGATCTGTGATCGCAATATGCCAACTTTCTTTTACTTACAGGATCACAATTGAAGATTCTAGATACTGGTGTAAGGTATTTCTCTCAACAACTTGCTGTAATATTATTGGTAAAAATGATTATTTGTAAAATGTTAACTACATATTTCACTTTAACGCGTAGGGAACAAAGTTTTTTTCTTTTTATAGCTTTAACCCACATCTACCTTTTGATCTTATCAGAGGGAAATCTATTTTATAAAAATTATGTAGTTAAACTTTATTTTTATTCATCTAATAAATGTTAAGACATAATATGTATTGTGTTAATCATAGTTGTATAATTTTTAATTACCCTAAAGAAGGGCAATTTTCTGAGGCTATTAGATTTAAAATTACCACAATTAGAGTATATATCAACACAACACGTCATAGCAATTTTTAAAATAATATAATAATTTATACTTTATAAATATATAATATGATATGATACAAATTAATATTACAATATAAACGTGAATATTAATGTGATGAATATTAAAAATAATAAGTTTATTATGTAAAATATGTGATATTATATTATGTATAAGTGTATAATTATGTATTATGTTATAGTTTTCATCTACTAATATACTATGTCAATTAATTACATGTTTTCACAATATCATAGGTTGTGAGTTATGTACAACATTAACGTTTCATTCAATGCAAGCAAATTTTACATGGATTATTGTAATTCTCTCCTTTAATATTATGTTTGTTGTTGGCTGTTGCGCTGGTTAAAATTGGTTTTCAATTAACAAATCATCAGTTATGGTGCTTCTTGAAAGTAAGAATGATATAGATCTGAAAATAAGTAAATAATTTATTAAATTGATAAATATAACATAATAACATTCAAACTCTATTATATTTTATACACAATTTATTTTAAAAATAAAATCATTTTCAACACTGTGTTTTTTATACATAGTCACATAGTAATTTTATAAACTTATTAATATTACAATATAAGTTTATTTTTATAGTCATTTTAATTTCAAATTTAGACGAAATTACATATTATAAAACCTAGAATAACTATTTTAATTATTTTGTTATGATTGTATAATATTATTCGTGGGTACTTGAAACTTCTAAAGTATAATATTATATATCTATGACAGTATCACGGTTTGTTGTTGATGTATAATGCGTTTTAAGTACCCAATGGATATTGTGATATGATTAAGTTGGAATTTATTATGGGTCAATTTTTTTTTTTTAATACCATAAATAAGTATACAATATGTCTTATACCTAAACTGTGAAGGGGTGCCTTTATGGAAACCTTGAAAACACTTTTTATCAGGTATAAATATTGATAAGGCGATAACTGTATTGTAAGAGACATCCAGCCACATAGTCCTAAAAACACGTCTTTTAGCTGCAAAATATGTTGCAGGTACCTATAATTTACAGCAGAGTAACTTAATCAGTTATTTTTCATTATCATGTATCATAAGTAAAGGAATCAATATTAATTATTATTTGAGGAAAATAATGAAATAGGTATAGCTTATGTTTCAGTTATGCTTATGAAAATATAATATAAGAACTATAGGGTAAGAAGATTTACTGCAGTAGTGCAATCTGTTGACAGCTGTTGTAAAATATAATTTAAGTTATTGCCTACAAATACCTGTAGGCTATAAATTATAACATATATATTATATTAGCCTACCGTGACGAGCCGGGTGATTGGTTTAATGTAAGAAACTCATTATTTTAAAAACTATTATCGTTTATGAAAATATTTTTTTTAACATAATTTTGTCTTCAAAAAAATATTTTTTACTATTTTTATCATAATTTATCATAAATGTTTAATGAAAACGTTTTTTTTTTTTTTTTAAATTCCTTATTCCAAAGCAAAATATTTTATGGAATATACTTACTTAGATACATAAAAATTGAATTTTGGACGGGTAGTTTATGATTTAGGTATCGGTTATAACTTATAGGTAACTATAGGTAACTTATAGGTAAGTATTTACATTTTAGTTGAGGGAAGTAGAGTGGACATTTGTATATCACATAGTGTTGTAGTACTCTAGTCATCTAAACTTTAAACACTTTTAAGTTGATAGGCTACTTGTCGAAATTTCATTTACAAAAATGTTGTTTTGTAATAATTTAAAATTATGTTAAGTAAATATTTTAAAAAATGTAAGTATTTTCTGAAATAATGAGTGTCTTATGTTTAATGAATCACCAAGTGTACACGGCATCTTAATTTTTTATTATATTATATGGGTAAATGCATAATAAACATTTTCATTTAACTGAGTTGATTAAATAGACAATTATTGAACTCACCCGAATAAGATAAATACGAACATTCCAAGTATTGCCGATAAGAAAAAGAAACAATTTGCGAAATCGTGGATTGTCATAACGTAGACCGCAGTATACATCGGTGAGTAGAGTAATACTCCAAAATTTTCGATCACACTTAAGAATGCAAATATTTTACCTGAAATCATAACAACATTGTAATTACGGCAGAATACAAATTTTAGTCTTTTAACTTAAAATAATGATAATTATAGCTATAATTAATAATGGTTCAAAATAGGCTATTTTCTAAGTGCGTGCTTACGTATCATAACCTGCATAGACAGGTGCATATTTAAAAAGGTCAATCATTTTAATAGAAATTATCTCCTGGTCTTAACTATAAGAATATGCTAAACAGTCCATTGCTTAAAATGCAGTTTTTTTAAATTTACAGGTTAAATGTTAATACATTACTTTGATCTCTATTATACTTAAATTTATAATTGTGTGGCTTAATTTTTATAGAGTTAAATATGGACAATAAGTGCACACGAGCTGGGTAATAGATTGCGTAGTAAATTATCATTAGTGTGAGTGCATTACTGATTATTATAAAAAGTAATATTATAAATGTTTATAATATAAATGAATTAAATAATCAAGGTTTTTTTTAATTCACAGGTTAAGTGTCAACCAAAAATACTTGGTGGTGCTATAATATATTTATAAATTATAATTTTACTACCAAATTAGATATTTAAACAATTAATAACAATTTTAATATAAAGGTCATGACAAAATACAAAGTGTACATGTTCTGCAATCTTCATTTTTACCCGACCGTACAAAGTGCCCGTGTGAAGATTCCTAAATGATTTATATAATATAAATATCAGAATAATAATAATAATTTTTATTATATTATCAAATGTTTTTTTATTATTGACCATTATAAGCCAAACATATATTTAACCTCACTCACACTAATAATTAAATCAGAGGAGTTATTGCTCTTGATTTTCTTTTAGATAATTATATAGGGTGTCCTAGCAGAAGTGCACACTTTAAGAAGGCCGGAATTTTTTTGTTTCTGGGTTGACGAAGCTTTGGCAACGTTTCCGCGACACACTCTCCGCACTTGTAGTGCGTTTTCACTATTGTTACGCGTTGTTCAACTGTGAACCTCTCCATGACGATGAATACCAAAAACTGCTTTGCGATGTCAAATGGGAGATGTTATAAGATGAGAAAAACATTGGAACAGTGCCGTAAACCCAGAAACAAAAAAATTCCGGCCTTCTTAAAGTGTGCGCTTCTGTTAGGACACCCTATACTATCATTGCTAAGTGAGCTTAAAATGTATTTTGCTTAACTATTAATTTAAATACAATATTTTTTACTTTAGTGCAATTTTAACTGTTTTTATAATTTTAAGAATATTTAACTTGATATATTATAAAATAAAATGTAGCAGTGTACAAATTTATATTATAGATACTACCTAGTTAATAATATATTTCTTTATCGCAATGATCACATTTATGTTTTTGAATTCAAAACTTGACATTTAACCATGAAGGATATTATTAATCAACAATTGTATTGACCATCGTCAATTGACAATCAATTGTGTACCAGTATGGTGGTAGTAATTTGTAATTTATGTTAGTTAGTTCATTTATTTATTTATTGTAAAAGTTATACATTGTATGTAACTTTGATATACAGCAAGATAACATAAATATAATAGAATTAGCTAAGAGACATATTACGATTGTACAGTTACAGATAAAAATAAAGAATAACTTACAGGTAAATAACAACAAAGAAAATGTATTTTATAAGGGATGGGATAAAATACTCTATTTCTAGTGTTATGGAAGTTTTTATTTAATTTGATTTATGCGTGTTGATGATGAGAAAATCTCATTACATAAAATTAATAAAATGTATTTCCGGTAGCTTTTGGAAAAATACACAGGTAAAGAAATAGTGTTTCCAATAATTTAATCATATTTAATTTTTTTTGTATTATAGTGTTTAATTTAATTTAATTATATTTTAATCTTTATAATGCCTTAATCACTCCCCTAAATTAGCAATTACGACTAATGCAAAGATCACGAGATTAGAAATTGCCTTAATGTTAACCAGTAAATCACTAAGGGCGGCCTTTATTAAAAAGGTACCAAAATAGCAAATTATATTTACATATATCTTCAGACGGAAGACTCTTGGATAATTGAGACCGAACTAACGATTGACTGATGTACACTGTGTATCCGACAGTTTTCATGGCATAAAATTGCCACCGGTGCACGGAGTACGCCAAACCAACCTTTTCGAAAATTCCCAGCGCTGCAAAAGCGGTTCCGATATACATTTCAGGCAATTGTAGTTTGGTGTTTAAAACGTACAGACCGATCACAGGAATGGTGGCTGAAATAATATTGATAAACGATTGCAGTAGGTAGGGATAATCAATCACATCATTTTGTGAAAGTGTTTCATCTCCTAACCATGTATCAGTGTCGTATATACAAGAAATGGTGTATAGTTTTCCAACGTCCATGAAAATTGTTTCTGTAGGTACATGTACATGAACGAAGCTTCACCTAAAATAAAAATGCAATTATTATTATAAATACATTAAATTTAGGTAGGTATGTCAGATTTGATTGATAATGTCGTTTTATTATATGTTTGTATATGATTCAAGTTTAAAATATGTAGCTGGCTATATCATGGGCCAACTAGCAACTTGTTTAAGCATGCTCAACTTGTCTATAAGTGATATCAAAAAAATAAAAACGGCGTTGCACACCCAAAGTTCTCCTTTTTAAGTGGTGAAAATTTCATTTCTTAGTTATGACTGTAGCCTTCTTGGTTCTTTCCCAAGCAAAACAGTTTTTTGGTATGTTGTACATTTGTAATACGGAGACAACATGTGTGGGTGTAGCGTCCTCTTAATACAAATTGTAAATCAGATGATTTTTCTGAAAATGTTGACATATTGTAATCAAAATTTGAATGAAAATTTCCGAATTATTCTATTTTAAATACTAAATATAATTGTCGGTTAAGTACTTTAAAACTGATACGAGCTCAGTGATTATAATTAAGTATGCAATATAAAATATATTTTGTTAATAATTGTTACTTAATTGAAACGTCAACATTTTTAGAAAAATCATCATCATTTGTATTAAAACTTGTAGGTTCTTATTTGAAAAGCCAAAGTTGGTATCACCAAAAATTACTCCATAACTGTTGTAAAAAGTATTCGAAAATATTGTTCTCAATTTATTTTAAAAATTCTAAAATACCAATATTATGAACATAATATACATTATTTTAACATAAAAATGGGGTAAGCAGGGTTAAAAAATCATCCTGTATACTTACCAAATAAAACGATTAAATTGAGAGTTAACAACACTGCTGATAGTATAATTATGGATCTTAAGTAGCCAAATCGTTGTTTTGTAACAGTTTGCCACATATCTTTTACCAGTTTAATATTGAAAAGTTTTGTATCCGCACCCTGCATAAAAATAAAGAAACAAAATTAAAAAATATTTGTAGCATATAATTACAATTCATGGTAAGGCAAGTTTCCCTCTCGTGTTTTCAAAATATCTTATCATTTATTTGTTTATTAAGTCTATTAATATTACAAGATAGCTATCTATTATTTACATTTGATTTTTGAGCCTCACAAATCTCGCAGAATGTTAAATAAACAAATGCTTATATAGAAACGCAATGCCACATTGGCTGAATACTACGTGTTGTATGTTGGATCTGGGTCGGTTGATTTGTATTGGTAGTGGTTACTTCTCAGGGAAAGTAATTAAAGACTAATACATATTTTATAGAATTAATGATAAACGTAAACAGTTGATGATTAGTTATAATTAAAATTATTAAATGTATAATACACTCAATCCTCATAAACGAAAATAGTGTAACTACATAAATGATAGATATTACTATAGACATATAAACTAATGGACAGCCCTCGGAGAGAGAAGTCTGGGGTACGAGTGAGCGAGAAAAGAAACAAAGCAGTACAATTTATAGTTCCTTATGCAGGCTCCTTCACTACTTTATGTTCTTTCTCTCTCAGTTATTTGGTTACATGATCGATCGCCTAACATTGAAGGCAGAGCGGAATGGAATGTGATATCCATTAGTTTATATGTGTATAGATATTACATCGAGCTGCATGGAACATTAAATTATTAAATAATATAGATAAATAAACGTATATTATATACGTATTCTCACTGATAGTGATATTTGTGGATATTATTTTTCTTGAATATAATCGCTATCATAAATAATATAATATTTTTGTACACAAATTCAAACTAAAAATAAAATATGTATATAATATTAGTAAGAAATATTACAGAATAATTGAAATTGATATATAAACAGGACGAAAAGCTTCCTAAAAGAAGTTTGTCAGGACAACACAACATAAAGCTGAAATAAATGCCCTATATGAAACAAAAATTATGCATGGTCTCCTTATTTTAGATCAGGGTACATATAATTAGCAATTTGTATTCAATTAAAATTAGACATTCAGCACAATATGATATTATGTTCATGTAATTATTCTTAAAAATTCTCAAAAATAAATTAAATACATGAAAAAAATGTATACCTTTTTGATGACTATTGTTTCCTTTAGAAAAATATACGTATAAAGAAGTCCAACAATGGAAACAAAAGATGATAGGCAAAAAGAATAAGTAGTAGATTTACCATACAATATTGAACTCAGTACAGATCCAAGAATCGAGCCAAAGCTGACAAATGCAAATAACACGCCTAACCTATGTAGACAAAAATAAATAATTAAGTAACGATTAAATTAGAAAAATTATAATTATAAAGTTAGATAGTATATGAAACAATGACCAGCCTGTGTCACATCAATAAAATAGAAATGTTTGAATAGTTTAGACACCAAAAAATGTGCGGTAGGTTCGGATTGAACAATAAAAAAATTACAACCCCCCCTCTTTTAAATGGAATTTTTTCTACATAACTTTAGTTATATTTTCATATTACTTTGCCTTGGAACACACAGTTACAATGTAAACAGTTACAATGTAATACTATTTTAATTACAACAGCAAGATTGAGTCGTTGTTTTAACACATTTAAACTAAATTTGTTGAACAATTTACCAATTAGTATAACATATAATGCAGAAATTTGGTCATAACATGATGTGTGTATTAAGTTTAAGTATTAATATGTGCTTGCAGCGCACAGTGCAGTTTTATTTTTAATGATATTGTGTTTAATAAAATTATGTTATTTATAATAATAATAATATTATATATTTTATATATAGTTTATATAATAAATAATATATTTTTGAATTCATTACCTGAAAGCTCTTGATTTGCAATCGGTGATGTCAACAATATAACATGATGCAGCCATAAACAATGCACCATAGCCACCACTTACAGCAACAGGTATGCTGCACAGCAAAAACATTATTGGAGTCAGACTTGGTATCGTAGAAAATGCACTGTACATACAGTTAGAAATTACCATACCTTAAATTTGAAGCAATCATATAATATATTATAAAAGGTACATATTATTATTTAATAGGACGCTTCACAGATATTTGTTGTCTTACAATTGCATAATATAACAAAAATATGCTCAGCAGGTCACGTTTAGCTCAGTTAGTTTAAAAATTAGAGTGAATCAAACTATTATGAAACTTGTTTATGTGGTTTTTCTTATGATAATTCACTTTTTAAGTGAGCATTTTAAATTATGCTATATTATAAAGCATAATTTACTGAAAAGATGAATTATCGTAAAAAACTTACATACAAACACAGATGATGTAATTACTATCAAGTTTCATAATAGGTCAATTCACTCTAATTTTGAAACTAACAGAGTTAAACTTGTTCTCCCGAACGTAAATTTTCTATGTTACGCATTTGTAAGACGAGAACAACAAATGGCTGTCTAACGTCATCTTATGTACGGACCTAAATAGAGATTATTTCTCACCTGAGATTGCTGTTAATAACAAAGGCAAGCGACCGTTTACATCACTCCAGGGGCCTAAAAACAATGCCGTTATACAAGGCACCAATGTCTCGATCAGATTTTTAATCATCTGTAAATCTGCCACAGCCGGCTGAACTATTTCCAGATCTGCTGCAGTCATATTGTAACAATTCACAGACTTATTTTGTCCGAGATCACTATGAAGGCATACACGTTCTTCAAATAGATTAGTCTGCACCATCTCTGAAACCAATATTATATTAAATTAAAAATATAAATAATAAATAAAAATGTCCTACCAATAGCGGTTATAGGTTGGATAAGATATAGGCCATAGGTGGTATAAATTAAAGTAGGAATAGGTAGCAAATTCATATCTCGGTTCAGAGGTGTGATTTCGTGATTTTCCAATCACGATTACAAAAGTCAATCATTTTTTTGCCTTAGTTCGACTTTGTACGAAATAGGAAATTATGAATTTAGTTCTTTAGTTGTAATTGAAAAATATTAATTTGGGTACTTGAAACTTTTGTAGTTGTATAAATGTTATAACTATTTTAACAATATTCAAAGTATTTCTTCTAATTGTTACCTACCTATTTAAACTATATAAGCATTTGAGATTTTTGAATTTTTTAGCTTTTTACTATAAAAATTATGACAAATTGCACAATAGCTTGAAAATAAAATAAAAGTTTAGCGAAGGTTTTCCATTTTAAAAACTTGGAAATAAAGTTATACTTTAAGAAATCTAAACATATTAGAAATACGCAAAAATAAATTTGTTCGATTTTTTTTATAAATAATTGAAATTCACAATTTAATAAAATTTGTTGTTCGAACATGAAATAAGAATTTTTATTCAAAATATTAATCTATTTGCTACTACTATGTATATTATTGTTTTCTATACACAATGAAATATTTAAAATACTTAAATTAATTATTATGATAATATGTTATTTAAAAGACAAACATATATTATATTTTACAACATTCTACATACTATGTTAGTGGTATTGGCTTTACTCGATATAAAATATAGGTAATTTGTTTTTGCAAAATGTAATCGATTACAATGACGATGAAGTACCCTCAAAATAAACTAATTATACAGCAGAGCAATTCCACCAGTATTTTATTTTTAATTGCATTTTTTACCTAGTATTTTAAACGTATTAGAAACGGACCAATGAATTATAAATGTATTAATTTTACGTGTATGTTTTTGTTATCAAGCATCAGCTTTTAAACTTGGTAGAAAATTGGATCTAGTTGGTATTTTGGAGGAGAAACGTAAAATTCTACAGTATTTTTCATAATTATCAGAAAAGAACCGTTTGAATTATGTAACAACGATTTCAATTTTGAAATTTTCATTTAGCATTTCTGATTTTTTGTTATGTATTTAACTTTTATTACGTAATTGTTGACTTCATATTTATAAGGCTTTACCGTGCATACGATTCACATCCCTAGTCTTAAATCACAAGGACAAAAAACAACGTATAAGTACTCACGGTTTGCGTTTATTCCGAGACACATTAACATCATGATTGGCTCTAAAGTCAGTCCGGACTTGCGATTCTTGATTTCTACACAGTCGGAAGGCTCCGAGTCGTCCATCTTTGATGTGAGTGATAGACGTCAACTCGTCAACTGGAACCGAATTCTCCGACCAGTTCTACAAAAAACTCACAAACCCATAACCCGTGTTCCGAATAGATACATGTTCCGTTTCAGTACAATATTATTATAATACAATAATTATTAGCAAATTATTAATTTAATGAACAGAAATTAAATATTTTAATAGGCATATAAAATCGTCGATACGGCACAGCGAGAGTGCGATGTGTGTAAATAGATAACAGAGATTACTTTGTTTCTAAATTCTAGCGGTGCATACCGTTGCGCAACGACAAAAAACGATGAAAGCTACGTTATCATTCCGCAGCGGTGTGGCTCTGATAACATGACGTTTACTAATAATTATTGATTTCTTTAAAGGTTCAGTCATTGAGTCAACTCGCGATAGGTACAACGAAGCTCGATGATGTTAAGAAAATTAAATGTGTTATGGTCCAAACGATATAACGAAGTTTTTTGACAAAATCTTTGGTGAAGTAACAATTTTTTACAATTTCGGATTGCTATTACGAATTTTAATTTACGACAAGATACACGTCTGGTACAATGACTACGAAAAAAATATAAAACACGTAGGTACCTACCTATAAGATTTCATTAAAAACCGATGTTATAATATTGCAATGGTTCACTTTGGACAATATAGATATTTAAAAAAAAAATGAAATAAATTTAAATAAAATAACCCCATACATTTATGGCAAATACAACATTATTTTTTTTAATATTCTAAAAAAATAATTCATTACTTTTCAATAAAAATTTCAACAAAATATTTTTAACTTATCTGTTTTACTTGTCGTTTTGTCGTTTATTTTTTTATATCTTACAGCATCAACTACATTTCTAATATAATATGATCTGGGCATAGTTAATGTGTTTTCCGAAGTCCACTCACACTTTGTAATATATTATTAAAACAATTTAACACTTCAGTGTGACATAAATTAACTTAACTATTTGCTCATATACCGATTAACACAGACAAGTTAACGAGTAGGTTAGGTATAGAAAACCGCAATCAAATATATCTAATTGTTGTGCTACAGAAGTTTTTAGCCAAATAATTTAAAAATACAAAATTATAATATTTTGTATTTACCTCCATGACATGGAGGATATACTATGACAACATTATGTCATCAATAAATATTATTTACTATGGAGGTTATAATAGATATTAACGTGGAGTATCAGTCTTCAACTTTTATTAAACGCGTATTCTAAAATTATAAGATAATTTATAAGAAGTAAAAACATGATACTATTCGGCATCACCCACAACATAAAATGTTTGAAGTATTACGAATCTTTTTGAACTATTTATTTTCATAATAAAATTTATAGTTTTATTAGTTGTTTTTAATTATTATCGATAAATATTATATTATGCTCTGTCAAATAACTTTAAAAAACTTTAATATTCCTCATAAAAAAAAGTTGAACATAATATTTAAATAATTCATTAAATTCACGAAAATTGGCTAATCATTTTGAATTAGAAATTCATAAAAAGTTTATATTTATATGTAAGTTTTTAAAATTTAATACAAGATTCCCCTTACGTTTTCCCACACGTTTTTTATTTTTTTATTTTTAATATTTAAATTTTTTTTTGTGCTTGTAGTTGAAATAATGCTTTGATTTTCAACTTCAGTATCTTTTTCGATAGGAAAGTGAATCAAGTTAGTACTTTTGGCAGGTCGAAATTCCCAATAATTTACAATAGCAACATAGCGCCCGGAAAAAAAAAATAAAAATTAAGGAAAAATGGTTATGTATCAAATTAAAACGTAAATAAAAATTTAATTTGATTTGCTTGTAGACATTTTTTTTTGATCAAGGTAGACAAACTTACACACTTTACAAACTTCTATTACATTTTCAAATCTTAGATTTAAAAATAAAAACTTTAATGAATTCTCAACTCAAAATAATTTGGTAATTTTCGTGATTTTTCCATATTTTGTCAAGATTTGAACTTTAAATGCTTATAAAAAAAACTGACTAAGAATTTTTAATAATTTTGTAATGTCATTTTAACAATATAGTAGGAGCCGTGTATTAAATTTTCAAGATTTTTTACCTAACAAATAAGTTTTATTGACATTTATTGAAAAAAAAACTAATAAAATTGAAAACTTAAAATGTTCCTAAACAGTTCAAAACAAATAAAAATATTTTGAAAATTATATTGTGTATAGAAAATGCAAATATAAACGACAAGTGAACATTTTATGTATATACGTTTGTTTGTTTTAGAGTAACACCAAAACCAAAAATTTTGCACAGATATGTAAATAATTGAAATTAAAATATACATTTTTTAATGTGTATAATGTATATTGCCAATTATTGATCGTTATTGAGTATCGATGTTAATTGTTACTCATTAGCCAATAGTCACTTAATTAATATTTTTCAAAGTTATAAGTTATAATTTATATAGAAATGAGTACATATATAAAATATAATTATTATTATAACAATACATGATAAGACGGTCGAGTTACGTCGGCCAACAATTAAATTTTGAAGAAATCTCAAACTAGAATTATAAAATATGTAGGTGTACCTACTTGTAGGTATATATTATAATTAAAAATTAAAGAAGTATGCATTTGAAAAAAATATTAATGATTAAATAAGAATTTTTATTTTCTTTGGAACTAAAAAACGAACTCGTTCATTCTCAGAAGATACATTCAGAATATTTATTATTGTTTATTAACATGTTAAGTTTTAACAGTAGTGAAAAAATTTTAAACTTTATTTTAGTAGTATATTAAACTTATCAACTGTATAATTACTTATGTTATACAAATAAAAAATATATTATATAAGTATAACAAGTTAATGTAAAATTACCAACTGAATTATCTTAATCTTAAAACAACATAATATATTTTAATTTTTAAAAATCATCCTTTAAAAAGGAATTAATTAATTTACCAACATTTTTATCAAAGCCAATAATAAACAATGTATTTTTTCGACCTAGAGTATATTGTTCATAATGCTTTCCATTGAGACAAAGTATAACAATTCTGAAAAATATAGAAACAGTGTTTGAATTAATATAAGTTTAATAGTAAGTATTAAGTACAAGAAATTATAAATAGTATTAAATTGGTTATAACCAGTCAGGTAAAACTTTGGGTTTTTCATATTTTAGTCATTAGTTATAGTAAATATTGGTTATGGTAAGGTTACGGTGTTAGAAAATGATAAACAGATGCTGGTTATGAATCAATTGTAAGGCCTGGTTTAATCTATCAAAAATAATATGAATATAATGTGAAAGAGGGTGCCACAAGTCCATGAATTGTTCTATAAGAACCGTTCGCACGCGCAATAACCTAGGATATTGTCCAAGTTAAAACTTGCCAGATTGTACAAGGTCTATTACCCCTTTGAAATTAAAAAGTTCTTAAAATACATTTTTCATTTTTGTTAGCCAGTTCATAAATTATTATAAATATAAGTAAATATTATTATATTTATTTTTTAATTAAAAAAATAAAATGAAAATTATTAAATTCCAATTTATATTTATACACCCCCTGTTATCATCAGGGTACGGGTAATCGTCGTGAGATTAAATGTGTTTTGTGTTCTTGTGTTGAATATTTTGAAATTGTAAAATGTGCAAACGAAAGCAATCCACAATTGAAGAAAAAGCAAATGTCATGTTTCGTTTAAAAAAAAGGTGAAAAAAATTCCCACATACCTAATGAATTTGGGGTAGGTCACTCAATACGAATGGAAAGATTGAGACAAAATTGAACAAGATTTTCAAAATGAAATAACAGATTTTTTTAAAAATTATAATTGAATTAATTAATTTAAATAATATGTACATAATTAAATGTTTTTATATTTACTTTTTTTTTATATTATACAATAAAATATTATTAATATTATTTATTAAATAAATAATAATAATAATATGTATTGAAGTTACAATTTGATTTTAGTCATTTTGGTTATAATGACAACCGTTTATTATGACCTATTTTCTTTGGTCCCTTGAACGTCATTATAAACGGTTTCTACTGTATATCACAGTGACATATTCAATGACAAAGTACATTCTACACCTACTGTACAGCAGAGCAGCTTATCTTTCTTATCAATGACTTAAGTCTTGTTGGTCCAGAGAGAAAAACTGTTTTTTTTCTTTATAATCTTATAACTATTTATGGCGCTGATGTAAAACTACTTATAAGTTACTTTGAACGTTCAAGTATATTTAAAATTAAAAATTATATTATAACTACCTATAGCAAGTGCTTATACCACTTAAACAGCAGATGTGTGGCATCCTCTTGATAATCAAATTAAGTAAATTTAAGTTAGTAAAATTATACTTCAATATTATAGAAATACTTACTTCACCGGGTTTTTAAAATGTGCTTGATATTCTTTCATATGCATTTCAAAAAGATTTAAATTCATTTTGTTATTTCCCAAAAATACAAATACATCAAATTCTTTATTATTTTCTTTAGCCCACTTTATAGAATTATAAGGAAAAACTTGAGGAATATCTCCTCTATCAGGATCTATTGACTCTTGACTGTCTCTATTATTGGGTGTCTAAAAAAAAAACATTTAATTTAAAATAATATAATTACACGGTTTATTATATTATATGTTAAAATAAAAAGTTACTTCAAACAATATAGATTCTAAAGTGGAAAAAGTCAAAGGTTCGTTATAATCAATTACGATCTCCTTAAATGAATCGGAATCTAAACCATGTACAGTAGGTTTATTTTCCAATTTTTCTGGGTAAATTAAAGACAATATTATTAATGTCATAGCTTCATGCACACTGATCAAATGTGAACATGCACACATTGATGTCTTCATACGTATTCGACTGTCATATGTTATCATTATACGAAGGCTTAAAGGATCTAAGAGCTAAAAAAAATATATTAAAATAAAATATTTCCGATTTCTAGAAATTAAAATAATTGCAAATAAATACTTCGCAAGTTTTTTTTATTAGATCTTCAGATAAAAATGTTATTAGCTGATTTACTAATTTTGGAAGTGGTTTTATCATAAAGAAAACACTCGGTTGCTGCTGGTTGATATCATTAACTTCTGATTGAATCACATCTGGTACTGTTTCTTCTGTTGATACAGGATTAACTTCATTAAATAATTCACCTTCATTTTCTATACTTGGTTGAATAGCAACTTCTTCTTTATCTGGTGTTTTTTGTAACTTAATTATCACTTTTAATTTATTATCAATTGATTCAACAATAAAGTTGTCTTCTTCATTTTTCATAACATTATTTTGCACCTTTAAGATATTTCTGAAATCATTATATTTTAAATACATTTTAAAATACTATACAAAAGTAAATTGTATTTTACTTACCTGCATGTTCTAGCATATTTAGCATATTGTATAAATGGTTCAATCGGATGAATTTGTGATGTCTTTAATAGAATTGTGTTGTTGAAGCGTAAAATATACTCCCTAAGTCCTACATCAGGTGTTGAATTGTGAAACAATTTGTTTTTAGCAAAAAAAAATGTGTTCTCCAAAAGTTTCTCTAACGGAAAATGCATAACAAGTGAAGTTAAAATCTAAAACAAATTTTAATTTCCAACTAATTAGATTTCATAACTAATTAGACTAGATTTAACTAGGGTTATATAACTTACAGTTGAATTTTTTAGCATTTCTCGTGGTATAACTTCAGGTTTCTCACCCAATCTATTAAATTCAATTTCATTCTGCAATGCACGCTCATCCATTTTTTTTATATTTTCTACTTGATTTAAAAAATTGTAAATACTTTTTAATTGCTTATTTTCAAATGTTTCATCGCTATCTTCAATACAAATATCTTTCATTTTAGATCCAAATAATTGTTCAACCCTTTTGATGCCACTTAAAGTGTAGACAATGTACATAATACGACCTAAAATTAATTTGAATCATCAATAAGTCAATTATTTACATAGCGTAATAATAAAATATGTTACGTTACATTATTAATTAATTTATACAATCTGTAAATTTATTATTTTACAATAAGTACAAGGGCTGTGGGAGTTGGTGGGTTGGAGGCTTGAAAGAAGAATCCATTTAGTGATGGAACTTCTTGATAATAAAATATAAAATACAAAAAAAAAAAAATTTATAAATTAAATTACTTACATGGTTCTTTGGAATGAAGATGAATCAGTTTCATCACATCTTTATGACTCCAACCATCATAACATTTATTCCTTACTATGTGTTCTGTAGTTAGCAATGGATCTCTATTTAAATACCACTTAGTCATAGATTTGGCAAAACCACGACCATGACCATTAGACGAAGTGGTTATAAAACCTAAACATAATATGTGTTATTCTCATAGTCTTAACATTTTCAAAAATATTTACCCTGATCAAAAAGCATATTATCAGCTGTTTTAATGAATTTAACAAACATTAATAATTTTAATCCATCTGTACATATTGTAGAGACTGCTGCATAAGCATCAGCAACCATTTTTTTACATGGTTTCAAATTAAATCTAGCACACACGGCCAATGTAAAAATCAGGAGCTGATCATCAAGAAGTTTATCTTCTTTTTTAATCTATAATTAACAATATTATATAATACTTTAAAAATATAAGTGTATACTTGATGTTAACTAACCTTTAAAATTATTGGAACTATTGAATTAATCTCTTCAGTTTTATTTTTTTTGACAATTTTTCCAATTATCCTTACACCAGTAACATCATGATAATGTTTTTCATTCCAAAATGAAGTTCGAATTAAAGGAGGGACATATATACAATATTCATGTCCCAAGTATAAATATCGACGTAACTTACTCTCAATTAAAGAATATTTAGGCATATTGATACCTAAGTTAAAAAAATAAAAAAATAAAATATCAAATGTCAAGCATATAACATTATAACTTTATATGAGTACATACAAAATTATACAAATGAGACTACAAGAGCAGGATGATTTGGGTATATAGGTTGATAGTGTTAATATAGTATTAATCAAAACAAAACAGAGTCTATGACCATAAGCGGACTGAGTTATGCATAGTGTTTAGAAAGAATGTCGTTCATGTTCATATTTAGTGAACGATACTTAAACGTCACTCGTTTTTTCAAATAGAACGTAAACGAGTTCCTTTTTTAAGCACTGAATATGAATGTATTTATTTTTTTAGTGAACGTTTGCACCATGTGTATCTATGTGAACTGAAGAAAATGAATTCAAGCAGGTATATATTGTGTCCTCTTAAACAACAAATCAATAACACAGGAGAGATCGATGTGGACTTGCTTATATAATAATATATATTAGAACTTAACAAAATTCAGTTCTCTAAGAGATAGGAAATACAACAATACTTACAATTAATTAAATTATAACCATGACTAAATAATATATAGGTATTATATTATTTATTATTTATTATTTATTATAATATTATAAATTAATTATTTATTAAATTTTATTACCGTTGTAAGCAGGGTACAGGAACTAAAACTTAGATCACATGGAATGCGGACGGAACTATTGTAGGCTGTAGCGTGTAGCCTATTTAAGTGCTCGTGTAAACAATTTGACGCACATGTATCAATATTATGAGAGACACATATGAAAATAAATTCGGGAGAATACAAACTACATACACAGATTTGTACAAAAATTAAAAGTCTTAGGCAGTCGAACGAAATAATGAATTAAGAAGAGAGGTTAGAGGACACCGTTGTTAGCGAATATTGTTGAAGTCTTCCAGGAGCAGTGGCGCCAACGTGAAAAAAAATCGAGGTAGAGATTAGAGAATCTTCGTGATAAAATGGTGGATCACTCGCACAAATAATAGTGTTTTCCACCATACCACACTGTTTCACCCATAGATAATACATATAATATAAACAGGTGTAACTTGTGTCATACGCGGGGGTTTTAAACGATTATGGATCATTGACATAGAATTTAATTAAAACGAAAAAAGACGTGTGTCTTTATTTTTAACAGCCAATTTTTTTATGACAATTTCAAAATTTTTAAACACGCTGGAGTCAAATTATCAGTTTTGGTTCGCTAGTTAATTAACATATACATGAAAATTTCACTGGTCGTTTATATTTGAATTTTCTATATACGATAAAATTTACAAAATATTTTGATTTGTTTTGAACTGTTTAGGAACATTTTCTGTTTCCAATTTTATTAGACTTTTTGTCTGTGAATGTAAACAAAACTTTATTTGTTATGTAAAAAGCTTGAAAATTTAATACAAGGCGCCTACTATATAATTACAATGACATTTGAAAAATATTATAAATCCTTAGTCACAGTTTTTTTTTATAAGTATTTAAAGTTTTTTTTTTTGGTCTTAAGCCCGGAAACTAAGGCCATTAGCTGTGATATTGTAGGTTTTTGGGACGGTAGGGGGGAACACACGTTTTTGTGTTTGGCAGAATTTTGAAGTGGGCACCCGTAGGTGTCTGTCATGCCCGGGGGGGGGGGGGGGGGGGATGGCGGCAATTATCAACAGCCGCCGTGACTCGGCTAAAGAAAAATGCTGCCCGCGACCGAGGAATCGAGCCGGCGTCGGCTGCGTCGCAATCGACGCCTTATGACAGCTCGGCCTTTCCGTCCCCATATTTAAAGTTTAAAAATTTACAAAATATGAAAAAATCACGAAAATGAGCAAATTTTTTTGAGTTAAGAATTCATAAAAATTTATCTTTTTAAATCTAAGATTTTATAATGTAATACAAGATTCCGTATAAGATAATATACCTTTTTCAAAAAAAATTTTGTGTGCTTGTCATTTCTTCTTATAATAGGACAGTAAAAATGATTAGATTTTCTTCGACAGTATCTTTTCTGATAGAAAAATGATTAAAATTGGTACTTTGAGGGGACAAAAATAAAAAATTTCTTATAGTTTTCGAAATCGTAGGGAAAAAGAAAAGACAAATTTAGGAAAACCAGGAATTTTTACGAAAAATCCGGTTCCGACAAAATCGATTTTGGTTTTTGGTAACTCTAAAACAAATACATGACGTTTTCACTGATTGTTTATATTAGCATTTTATTAGCATTTTCTATACACAATAACATTTTTAAAAAATATTGATTTGTTTATTTGTTGGATAAAAATGCTCGAAAATGTAATACAAGGCTCTTAATAGTTAATATATTGTTACAAATACATTTTAAAAATATGTATGAAAAATCCATATTCACAATTTTCTTTATAAGCATTTAAAGTTTGAATTTAAACAAAAGGTGTAAAATTCACGAAAATATGCAAATTATTTTTAGTTATAAATTCCTAAAAAATTTTCTTTTTAAATCTATGATTTTAAAATGTAATACAAGATTCCCTATAAGGTTATCAAACTTTCTACCTTATATCTACATTTATCAACAAAAGAAATGTCTATAAGTAAGTCAAATTACATTTTTATGAGTGTTTACAACATTGAATATTTGATTTCTCATGTTGCGATTTTCTTAATTTATTCTAATTCAAAAACGAATAACCGTAGACACTTGAGATTTATATCATATGTTTATTTTATAAATTTCTGTACTTGATAATATTTTGACTTGTTCTGAGGTACAATTTTAAATTTCAAGTTTTTTAGTTTTTTTTTCTATAAATATCAATACAGATTCATTTGTAGTGAAAAAAATTATCAAAAAGGCTCCTGATATATTGCAGTTGAAAAATACTAAAAATACGTAGGCACAATTTTTTTTATAAGTACCTACTTAAAGTTTTATTTTTGATAACATTCTTAAGAACAAGAATTTTAGTTATTTTGTTGTAATTTTATAATATTAATTCAAATTATCGGCTACCGTATTAATAATATGTAATAACAATATAAATATAATATAAAATATCCTAGACTGACAAACCGTCACCGCTCAGAATCGTTTTTCGTACATAAATACTAAGACTAACTAATCATAGAAAAAAAGCCGGTATGTCACTCTGATGTACAGTAGGTTATAAGTGAGTCAATGTAATATAATGGATCGTCTTGAACTTAAATACAATGATATAATATCATAGTATAAGAAAAACGATTTCTGAGTGGAGGTGGTTTGTCAGTCTGGATCTTTTATATATTGTTATTATTAATTATTATAGCCTGTAAGTTGAATTTATATTATAATTTTATTATTTTTTATTCGTTTCCATGGTGATTATGGTGGCCATTTTAGCATTTATTAATACTATGGTACATTTATATTTTCAACATAATATATAAACCCTGGTAATGAATACATAATATGTAGTAGGTACCTATAAGGATAATGATTCACAAGGCTGGGCATTAACGAGTTAAAAGTTAAAATTAAGTTAAAACGTTATGTTAATTAACTCGTTACTTTTTTTTAAAATTAACTTTTAACTTTAAGTTAATTTTATTTCAAAACTATCTAAATTGAAAGTATCTAAATGTTCAATTTGAATTCAATGATATAATATCATTGTATTTATAAGAAAAACGATTCTGAGCGAAAATGGTCAGTATCAGCCTATGATATTACCAAGTATATTTGATGATATCATTGTCTACACACTACATCATACACAACCCATCATACACTAAAATACAATATGCAGCTAAACAAAACAACTAATCCAAAAATTTTCAAATATGGATAAACTATTTTATGAATCAATTATTATAATAATAAAATAATTACAAACACAGTATTACTTGAAATAATTTGCCATACTTTAAATTTTCAAATGTATATATCTATTATGACTTATAATTGATTGTGGATTTTTTAAAAATTCACGAAGCCTGTACACAGCACGAATTTATTATCATAACTATTATTATTTATGTCCGTTAACTACATGCGTGTCTTATAATAACAAATAATGTTATATGTATACATTTTTTTCTACCTCAAATAGTATAAACTGTCCGCGGTTTTAATTTTTTCTAGGTGACCGTACAGTGTTCTAAATCCCCCTTTTTCAGTTCAAATTTGGCGAAATTAGATGTTTAAGCCCATAATAACGATTTTAGTTTTTTTTGGTTAACCATTTAAAAATAATATTCGCGAACATTTCCTGTCAAATCTTTTATTGAGAATATGACACATTTAAAGTATAATATAAAATTAACTGTTTCCGAAAAAAAAAATGAATTCATCCTACTGTTTTAAGAATAGAAATATAGTAAAATAAATTACTTTAATAGTAATAATATCGTAAAATATATTTAATAATAAAATATAATTGGCTGACAGGTCATATTTTTGCTTTAGAAATCTGTTAACGCCCAAAGGTTAAATACTTAAATTGATAGGTAAGTGTGTCCCCTGAAATCTGATGTATTGCAGAAGAGTGGTTACCATTTGCCCACCTTTTATCAACTTATTTTAACAGGATTTATTATAATAATAATAGTATTTTTTCGCATATCATACTTTCATTTTGTTATATTATAGTAATACCCTATTTAAATTAAACATCTGAAAAAGACAGGGGGCAAAATCAATACATTTATCGTTCCACTCAGAATCTAAAATACAACAAAAAATCTAAAATAATTATTCTTGGTTTTTTAACATGTGATTTCGTCCAAATTTTGAACTACAATTAACTATTTGTACTAGGTATCTATTGTTTGAGTTGTATACAGCGGACATTTTGTGGCTACGGTAAAAATAAATTGATAAAAATCAATCGCGAAAACTTTGTACGGTATAAATAAACCAGGAAATATATTTTAGAAGGTAAGATAAAATAAAATTGCTCAAAACTTTAGATCGTGATGACAATCAGTATTAGACATGAGTTTGGTGATCACCTGGTGTCGACACAGTACACAGACACAGTCTAAGTACACCATACACAACCCATACACTAAAATACAATATGCACCAAAACCAAACAACTAAACTATTAATCCAAAAAATTTTAAATATGGATATGAATATACTATTTTAAGAATAAATTATTATAATAATAAAATAATTACAAATACACAATTACTTAAAATAATTTGCAATACTTTAAATTTTTAAATTATTTTTCGCAAATCACACTTTCATTTTGTTATATAGTAATTTGTCATTGTATACTTACTCTATTAAAATTAAACATCCGAAAAAGACAGAGGGTTAATGCCCCAGCTTACCACCTGCACTTGGGCGCCTATGGGTATTTCAATAGGTATTTAATGTTATTATTAGGATTAGGTATATAACATTATAACATAATATATGTTTCGTGTACTTTTCAGTCAGAATTAGAAGTTTTTGTTTGGAATTTTTCACCATTTTTCAGTTTAAAGATTATTTAAGCGGGTTTCTATTATTAAGCTCCAAAAACCGGGTTTTTTTTAAAATTATGATTTAAAATTCTTACTTAAAAATGTAACTATATGTATTTATAATTAAATACTATTAATTGTATTTCGAATAAATCTGTACAACGTAGTAATCGAGATTTTCAGTTATGACGGAATAATAAATGAGAATAATTGTTTTTTTTTAGATTTTAAGTTCACGTCCTGCAAAACTTTTATATAGAATTAAAAAAACGAATTTTTCGGTTCAAAACTAGTTTAAAATAAAAATATTATAATGTGGAATTAATTATATTAATTCCATTGTTTTTAATTTTTAGGACATTATTTTATCAGACCTAATCATTATATACCGGGTGATTCTTTTATCATTGAACACTCATTAATATTCAAAAAGTGTAAATTTTTTTGAAAATATTTTTTTACATAGTTTCAAGTCATTTATAAAACAACGTTTATCTTTAAAAATTATATTTTTAAATATTTTTTATCCTTATAATTTTTTAAGTTTTTTAATTTTTTGAATGACAGCATATAGTTTTAATTTCATATTCCAAAGCAGAATATTTTTCTTAGTATTTTGATACATGAAAATCGAATACCCGTATGTAAGTATCTTGATTAGGCTTAATCAAACCAGTGACATGACATGATCGGGCTTATACCTATTAGCCGAAAAAAATAACTTGAAATAAAACAATAAAACTAATAATTTACTCACAATAGTAAGTTATCGTGGACTGTGGAGACAAATATTTAACGTGTTAATTAATATACGTATAACTAATAGTTAAAAGTACCTAACTATTAGATAAGAACTATTAGAAACTATTAGATATGGTTTGTTAGATAGTTTTTATTTTCGCTCAAGAAAATTACTGGGGAAAATTAAAGTGATACGTCAAAGTAAAAACCCATTAGAAAGTTTGTATTATTCTTCGGACGAAAAATAAATTGATTTAGATACTTTTGAACTAAAATTACCTTGAAGTTAGCACGATAATCTTGAAAAAAAGCAACTTATCAAGTTAAAAGTTAATTTGAAAAAAAAGTAACGAGTTAATTAACTTAATTATTAAAATTAACTTAACGTTTTAACTTAATTTAACTTTTAACTCGTTAATGCCCAGCCTTGAGTATTTTCATCGGATGCACGCCCCCTAGTTACTTTACACTTGTAATAGCTTACATTTTTAATTCTTCAGTCCGGTAACGAGTTCAAATTTAAAATCGTCTTTAACCAATCACGCATACCTATCCGATAATATTCACAACTCGTGCGTAACAACATACATAATTTTTTTTTTTAGTTGGGGGGTTGTGGCTTTGACTACTTAGGATGTGGAACTGTGGGGGCTGGAACACTGTCGTTTTGTGTGAAGACGTGTGTGTTTGGCAGACTTTTTAGTGGGCACCCGTAGGTATCTACCATGCCCGGATGGGGGATGGCAGTACTTCTTTCCGGACACCGTGACTTGCCCGAAGAAAATTCCGCCCACGGCCGGGTTCGAACCGGCGCCAATGTGCCTCGCAACCGACGCCTTAATCCACTCGGCCACTCCGTCCCCCAACAACATAATTACAAGCGTGGAATATTGTAATTTTTTTGGTAAGTGGTCACGAGGTCGTAGGTATATTATGTACAGGTTGATCGGCACTATAGTGTCACTGTAAAATAGGTGTACACAAATAACCTCCTTATATGAGCAGCTAGGGTTCATCGGTAGGATATCAATCATTATTCATTACCCTTTATCCAAAATATGCGGACAAGTTAATGAAAATAATTAACTAAGGTTAAGTCAAGTAGCGAACACAGGATCGTTGAGTTAGAAGTTAATAGCTAACAAATAATGCATATTTAACTCATCAAGTTTAAAGTTATAATATTAAATATATAAAAAATATTAGAAATATGCTTCGACCGGTACAAAATAAACTTGTATACCAATTCGAACATCTTTACGTTTTTTAAATCAAACAACTAGAAGTAGGTACATTAATATTTCTGTCAGTCGCTTAGGTCGTTATTCTACGTGTATTAGACAAAGATAGCAAATCGCCGCATCCAACGCCCTTAATCATAGTGCACGGATCACAAATAAATTCCATAAAGAGTATTTTGTGCCTATATAATATAACCAATGATATTATATCATAAAGTACCATCACAGAACCGTAATAATTATAGTATTACTTATTACTGTTATATTAGGTATTATAGTATTGGATTATTTTTTATTTAAAACCATTTACAGTAATAATTACGTATATAAAACCATTGAAACCAAACTTTTCAAAAACGTTTTTACTTTTAACTTGATAGATTAATTTTCAAATAACTGGAAAGAACTAGGTTATTTCAACACTTGATTAATTGATTTAAGTTCTTAACAAGTTGATATCTGCCTTACCAATTTCACTGATCTTGCCGCGAACGCGTAAAACGCAAAATTAATTAACTAGTTAGTCATCTAAGTTAAAAAGTTATAAATAAATTAACTTTTTAACTGAACTTCGACATTATTTAACTATATAACGACAGCTAAGTACCTATAGATTAAACCTAGTTTTCATAAGGCGTACTAATGAACTTATGACACATCGTCATAGGCGCAAATGGCGTTTGGGTTTGGAAGGGCTAAAGTCTTACTTTGGTAATATTGAATAAGCTTAATACAAAAAGGAGAAATGTTTGGGGCTATGGACATTTTTAGGAGGGCTTAGCCCCTAAAGCCCCCCCATGCATTGATGTACCGAGACGAATCAATAATTGTTATAAGTTTATGACACTATATATGTCAAATAAAAAAAAGTGGTGATCGTGTGACATAAGCGTACATGGTACTTAGCACGTTAGTCGATATTTTCTACTTGGAAGAAAATGTATGAATCATATGATATGTATTAATAAGTACTCAAGCAAGTAACCGTTAATATTATATTTGAACATAGTGGGAACTGGGAATACCTAATTAAGTAAAATTATCTAAATGTTTACATTTTATTCGTTTCTATAGAATATGAAATAAATAGAAATAATATCATATGAAATATATGGTGGTAAACAAAGCGTGTATTTAAATGCACGTGTTATTGCACTGTCCTCGCGAGTGTTTTACAATGTCACAACTGCAGTTGACCTATTATTATTATTATATTATATTAATTGATTAGCAGGGTGTAA
The DNA here is from genome assembly GCF_005508785.2 of Acyrthosiphon pisum. NCBI lineage: Eukaryota > Metazoa > Arthropoda > Insecta > Hemiptera > Aphididae > Acyrthosiphon > Acyrthosiphon pisum. The sequence continues at coordinate 125,627,555 of NC_042493.1, forward strand.
CAGAATATAATTGCTGACAAATGTAACGAAGCAATTAATGTGTTCGATTTAAATTTAATGGTAAAATTAAGGTATGTAGGTACCTACAAAAAATATTCTGAGCCTATATATTACTACGCCATTGCCAGTATATTACTTATATTAAAATATAATTAATAAACTGCTTTTAATTATCAAGCATAGTAAATTAATGTACTACTAGTAATGATATTTTCAAAATATTTGGATTAATTTTATGCTATTAACTATTTATGCAATAAATCTATTCGCACTGTTCCACGTAAAGTGGCATTGACAATAAATTGACTTTGACTCAAAAGGTTACCTAATATTATGGGAAATAAACACACTATTATAATAACTATATAATAATTGTATAAGAAATGCTATGTTTTGGTAAAAATTAAATATACATTAATTATACATATATCTACCGTAATACTATTAGTAAAATAAATTACTTTAATAGTATAATCATTAATCAGGCGTAAGTAACCTTTATTTTTTTTCTGTAAAAAAATAAAATTAATTTTTATGAGCGTTTGAGTTTAAAATTTTTACAGGTAAATTAATGAATTTTCATTTATCAAATTTTGGTATTTCGTTGTAGTTAAATAACGAATAACTATAGACAATCAAATTTTTCACCAAATGTTAAAATTACCATTTTCCATAGATACATGGTAACATTTTCAAACTGTTTTACCCTTTTTGAGCTATTTAACTATAGCATTTAGGTACCTATAGCAATAAAACGTTTTTTAAATAATGTAGATTATTTGTCTGTTAGATATTGATAAACGTTATACCTGAGATTATACATTTTAATAGAAGATTTCACGCACATTTTTCTAACTACCGTTAGTGAGTATCCCTCTGCTGCACAGTAATTGTCGAGTATGTCATTTTAATGGATGTGTTAAATTTGAATTCAATGATAAACCATTACATACGAAAAACAATTACTTAGCCATACTAGTACGAGTAATCAAATATAATAATTTAAAAAGAAATTAATACAAATTAAATATATCGCATAGCTATAGGTAAATAGCGCATTTTTCGGTAAAAATTGTTTACTCATTAATGGTAGAAAAACTTGAGGGGACTTTTCTTCTTATAAATTTCTAACCAAAAAATGATTTTTACGAATTTTGTCAAAGTTTGAAATTTAAATGCATACTTATAAGGAATAATCACACCTATATGTATCTTTAATATCTTTGAACTGTTATCAAAATAACTTACGAGAAACCTTGCATTAAATGCTTTTTTACAGTCAAAATTTTTTTTATCGACAACAATTTAAAAAAAAAGATGTACAAGTTAGTGTATACAGTAGGCAGTAGTTGTCGAGTACCTATGTCATTGTAGATAATGGATGTATTATATTTGAATTCAATGATGTACGAAAAACGATTCAGATCGGAGACGTCGTCGTGTTCTCCTATAAATAAAACTCGTATAAATAATCATATTTGATAATTAACGAAAAAAAATTGATAATAATCAAAAATATAATATCATGGCTATAAGAAACCGAATCCAAAATTTGGGGTTTTCCGGAAACCGTATACCGGAACCGGGCCCGTAAAAATCACCAAGTCGTAGAATGTTATGTCACTGTACTTATATATATACAGTACACCGGTCGCGGCGGAGAACCGTTGTGTTTTCAACCCACCCACCGCAACAACAGTCGACATCGAAATCGGAAGGTCAGCCGTCGGTCGGTCACTCTTGTATGTTTCGGATGTTCCTCAGTTGCACTATCTTGGAGCCCTGCTCGTCGTAATCGGCTCTCTCGATGCACACCCGGTTGAAGTACGACGACGAGGCCAACGCGGAGCCGCCGATCCACGTGGAGTACTTGCGCTCGGGCGGCGCGTCGATCCCGACCTCCGTGTTGGGCGAGTCCCCGTCGATCATCGCCTTGAGCCGTTCGGGAAACCCCCGGAAAAGCGTGTTGCCGCCGGCCAACAAGATGTTGTCGTACATGACGTGGCGCAAGTTGACGTTGCAGTCGCCGATCGACGCTCGTATCTGGCTGTGGACGCCGCCCACGGCGGGCACGCCGGCGTCCGTGATCAAAGAGGGATCGAACAGCACTTCGGGGCATCGGATGCTGTGGAAAATAGGATTTCGAGAGGCGTAAGAGATTAGTTCGACCGGTCCACGGCGCGCACCGCAAGCAGTCGTCCGGATTTCGGTTCGTGACGCACAGTCGTCCGAAACGTTATTTCAGGCGTTCAAAAGTCTTATTTAAAAATGTGTTTAAAAAAAAAAAAATGTCAAACTACATAATCACAAGGCTGGACAAGTTAATGATTTTTTTTTTTTTACTCAGTTAAGTTCAGTTAATATGCGACAATAACAACAAGTTAAATGTTAATAGTTTCTGTACGCAATAATTCCCCTTGGACGGAAAAAATAATTACTTTTCCAAAATCCTGGGAACTTTCTTTATTTTATGTATTCATCAGATTTCGGGTAAAATTGAGTAATTTTCATTGGCACGCCAAAATACAAAAAAAATCCCAAAATTTAAAAAATGTTCAATTAATTTTGTATTGTCAATAAAAAAATTTGAATAAAAATTTTTTTATCCGTCTAATATCATTAATACACCTAAAGGAAATAACAAAATTTAAAAATTATATTTCCCTGATAATTAAAATATTAAGTTTTATTAAATATAACGAAAAAAACGTCCAAGACGTACAATTTATTAATTTATTGAAAAGGTAAAAATAAATGTATGATTGTGAAAATTTATATTTGAACTAAGGAACATATTATGATTATGTAGTTTGACATTTTTTTTTTCTTAAACATGTTTTGAAATAAGACTTGAGTGCTTAAAATAACGTTTCAGACCACTGTGTGACGGGACAAAATTATTTTTTTTCAGTTTATCACTCGATATGGGCTTATGAAAGTCTCGAGTGTACCTACAACACCTAGTAGGTATACTTACTTATAAATCAGAATTGAAACTCATTCCTTCAATTGTTTGTGCTTTTTTTTTTTTTTTTTAATAATATAATCTAAAATTCAAGGCTGGGCATTAACGAGTTAAAAAGATTAAGTCAAGTTAAAAAGTTATTTTATTTAAATTTTTAACTTAGCTAGTCACTCTTGGCTTTTCATTAACTTAACTGTTAACGCGAAATTAACGAATGCATTTTTCATTTTAAGAAGTAAGTTAAGGGGCTTGCACATGACCAGTTTTTTGCCCAAAACATATCTTACAGGAAAAACTCTCATGCCTCGTAATGTGATTTCGATAATTCTTTTTTTTTTTAAAGTGAAACACTTCTTACAGGGCGCATTGAACTTGGATTTTCGAAATTCTATTTCTAAACCATAAAATACGGTTTTGAATATGTCCAATTTTCACCATATTTTGTTATTTTTATTATGTTTGTCTTAAGCAACGGAATTAAAAATCGAAGTTAAATGCGCCCTGTAGAAAATTCACCTCTTTCTAACGAAAAAAAAAATTAATCAAATCAGACTACTCTGCGATACGCGACAGTTTTTCCTGTTAAGGGGCCTCGCCATCGCATTGATTTAAGGAGAATCATTTAGGCAATTTCTAATCTCGTTGTCGCCACCCGAGGTCTATGTGTTAGTCGTAAATGATTATTAGTGTATGTGGGCGTCCATGCGGGTCAATTGTAATGGTACGGAGGG
>NC_042493.1:125631362-125638240 GCF_005508785.2 Acyrthosiphon pisum
TACGAAGCATCGGTCGAGGTACATTTTTAAAATGTATTTAGTTAATTAAATATTTAAGTTGGAAATTCTGAATTATTTGATTTTTCTACAATTTTTATTGCATTTTAAATACAAAAATTAAAAATGTGGCTCGACCGTTTCCTTGTATATATTACGGACAATCCGAATATTTTTTCAGAATAAAAATCGTGATAATTGTCGGCCCGTACCGTTGGAATTGGAGACAGTAGTTTTTGACAAAAAAAGACGTGGTAGCGAGGCCCCTTAAGCGTGTTTGAGCAAAAAAATCGAGCATTTTATTTTTGGTCGGTGGTGCCGTTGATGTGAGCACATGCAATACATCATACATGGTACTATCACACTCACACTCACACTAACCATCATTGACGACTAACACAAATGCCATGAGCGGCGGCAACGAAATTGCATATTGCCTAAATATTGCCCTTTATTAAAGAGTCTTTAGTATAGAAGTATATTTTTTAGTATATTTTTTAAGAAACATTTTAAATTTTCTCTTTCATTTAGTGCAGTCTGTTCAACAAGTCTTGTTATTGTTTGTTTACAAGGAACAGAATACTCAGGTACGGCTATTTCCATAAATTCAAGAAAACCTTCCCCTTCTATAATACTCAGAGGTCTTAAATCTTTAATAACAAATTTCACTAGGCTTTTTGTTAGTTCCTTAGCTCGTTTAGTTTTGTTTGATAATTTTGATGGAGTTTGCTTAAAATATGGAATTAAAGTGTTAGACGTACTTGGTTTTGTACTTGTACATTGCTGAAAATGTGATTTGACGTCTTACCGCGAGTTAACAACCGATACTGAATTTAAATTAAATTGTTTGGTGTGGTGGTTATTTCTTTGGAACATATTAATATCGCCTCGTATCATAATCTACGTTTTTATCTTTATTATATCTGTCAGATATAATAATTTATTATACCTGACAGATATTTTATACTGTTTACTCAGTTTAGTGTTTAATCATCCGTAAAACCGCAAAATTCCGAGCCCCGATTAATCACAACGATATTGCAATATTTTCGATAATCATTTTTAGATATCGATATCGAAATTATTGAAAAAATACCCACGATATCGATATCGTATCGAATTATCGATATCGTTGGCCAACACTATTAAAGACACACGAGCAGGCCTCTTAAACATAAAATAATATACGAAGTTCTTTGTAAATATAACTCATTTTTTTTCTGATAATATTTCCTATATTCTGCGAACTTATATAATAATTATTATAAACCGAAAACCCGTGATAAACAAAATATTTTTCTGGATAATAAGACTATTCAAAATTAACTCGACTGGGAAAATAAAGAAAAATATGAGTTGATTTTAAGTCAATGTAGAGGTAAATTAAAAGTTAAGTTAATTAAAACACCGAACTAGAAAGTTAAGTTAATAAGTTAAAATTAACTTAACTTAGAACATAACTTCTAACTTATTAACTCGTCAATGTCCAGCCTTGATCAAAGTGTTACAACCGATTATCATTTTTAAATACCAAATCATTTATTTTTGTCCCATAATGAACTTATCTGGCCACCGTGGCGTCCGAGTGTAACGAAATTATTAATATTTATTAGTCAGGACTTATATGTCTATATCGCTCATTTGCGAATATTAGCTTTGGTTACATAGGTACCTACCTGCCTAGAAGTGGCTAGAAGTGACTGAAATTCTAACTAACTTCCCGCCCCTGATACGAGGCCACACAATATACTATTTTTCAATATTGTAAAGTATATACTCGAATAAAAGTATTTAAATATTTTCAAGTACTCAAATGCCTATTTTAAATACTTACTGAAAGTATTTGTATTTAAAATCAAATAATAATTTACAAATACTTATTCTTTTTAGTTAATATTTTTTCTATTTTAATTTTTGATCACGTAAAATAAAAACAAAAATCTGGGCAAGTGGGTACCACGATACATTATACGTATCGTGTTGGTCACTGTAATGAATATTGTGTTAAATTTGATTTCAAAGACATAAAATGATGGTATATACGAAAAACGATTTTGAGCGAAGTTGGCCTATATTAGGTATTACAAATTTCTTTTATGATATTATTGCTATCAAAGTCATTTATTTTACTATTAGTACCTAAAACAGTAGGTTGAATTAATATTTAATATATTTCAAAAGTTTCAAGTACCTGATCACGAGATTTTGAAAATACCAAAAAATAACTAAAACCGTTATTCTCTGTTTAAAATTTAAAATATCTAATTTCGTTTAAATTTGAACTTGAAATTTTCTGTGTAAAAAAACTGTGTTCATATAATTTTTAGATTTTTTCGCTTACAATAAATAAAATACTTTAAATTTTCTATCTTTGGCTATAATAATTGAGCATTTAAAAATATTAGGTTGGTAGGTATTATAATATCGGTCGACTGACAAACCAAGCCGTCTCCGCTCAGGCCTCGGGATCGTTTTTCGTATACAACGATATTATATGATTGAATTCAAATTTAATACTATCCATTACAGTGACCAACCTGTAACATACTGTACAACAGAGCGGTATCCCAGTGACACAATTATCGGGAGTTGCAACAATTATGTTGCAATAATTCAAGGAGCCCCGAGATCTCATATATGATACAATGTATCTTCTATAATCCGTAATATACACATAATAATAATAACATATTATTACATTATTTTAATATAACAACAATAATTAATAACAATGTCTTTACTCCTTTGAGTTTAGTGAATTCGAATTACGAGTACCTACCTGTGTAAAATTAGTTATATTATATAGCTTTACTAATAATTATTAACTATGACACGTGAGCAAACAATATCTGCTTTTAGAGTTATAATAAGGTGTTACAATTTTTCACTTTTATTACCAGGTTAGGGCCCTCATTATCAAGTTGAGCCACTAGGTATCCACTTTTTATAATTTAATCTATTAAAAAGTATATCTAATAAAAGGTACACCGACAAGAACTACACGCCGGTAAGAAATTTCTCCACTAAAATATCACAAGACCAATATAGGTATAAGAAATAATTTCGCCAGCAAGATATCTCATGGGAAAAATAAAGTCAGTATATTATTGCATCTGTATTTTTCATATAACATTATCGAATTTGTATAATCTTAAACTATAAATTATTATTTTTAACATGTGTTTTTAGATTATAATTTTTTTAGTCCATTTTTATTTGAGTAAATTGTAGTTGAGTTGGTCATAATATAATCATGAATTATTTCAACTGTATATTTTTATTTAATTATTTAATATTATGTAGGTATATCGTGAAATATATTAAAGACAATAATAATATATTAATAATAATATTAAAAAAGCTAAGATACTAACATATTATGTTGCAATCGAAACACTCCTTCTGGTAGAAATATTGTATACAGGATAAAAAAAATTATACACTATTGTAAAACTACTAGATTCCTCGCTCCACTCAGAATCTAAAATATATATCTATTGGCTACTATGAATACAAGCGGATTCTGAACTTTTTTTTGGTCAAGTCACCTTAAGTTTAATGTATTACCTTAACAACTTATGTTGTGAGTAAATCAACTTTTTAACTTTTAAATTATAATTTAAGTATATAACGTAGAACATTGAAATACCATGTTTCGGAATATTTGGAAGAACAGTCAATATGTCATTTATTATCTACCTATATTTACGTTGAGAATTATACATATTAGTATCATTATAATTTATTATTAATATACACTAATATTATGAAGCTGAAGAGTTTGTTTGGATGAACGCGCTAATCTCAGCATAGTGGTTCTTATCACTACTGGGTCGAATTAAAAAATTATTTTTGTGTTGGATTTAAACCTGACCTTGTAAATCGATCTTACTGACGTTCTAGAAAAATATCTTCACGATCATTATATAGGTATATTCAAAGTTTTAAATACAATCTCGAAAATAGACCAATGAGTGATTTAAAACTTATTATCCATGCTGGTGTAAGACCTCACAATGGTCATCGATGTCGGTATAATGTGCCAATAATAGACGAAGTAGCTGTTCTTTTGATCGACGAGGATCAAGGTCCCTGAGATATTGTGTTGAATGTGAGAGATGGCCAACTTCAGCGAGTTTTTGAGCTTCACAGATCGTATTATCCACTTCAATATCCTTTACGGTTTCCGTATGAAAATGACGGATACTGTATAAATATTCTACAACATAATGGTGCTGCTAAATCTAAAACTGTATGCAATGTATGCAGTTTTACCAATTTAGACGCATGATGCGAATTGATGGCTTTAACTGCTCAGTTTATTTCAAAGGATTATTCAACCAATATAGTGTTGATATGGTGGCAAACATGATATCTTAGCGGCATGAATTCATCAAGAGGAATCAGAAATGTGTGCACGTGTTACATAAATGGGCCATCCAACCCAAAAATAATTTTTCAATTCGAACAAGTAGTTCCTGAGATTAGCGTGTTCGACCAAACAAACTCTTAAGCTTTATAATACTAGTATAGATTATATTATTATAATTTATAATTAAATTGCCGCGATATTATTCCCACGTGGTATTTTAGTGGCGATATTGTGGTCACGTGATATTAGTTTACCGTTGATATTTTGTCGGCGATTCGGAATAAAATATACTAACGCTTCATTATTAATGTTGACAATCATTCCGTCTGGCAACGTGTATCTCTGTTCCTTGTCCCTGCCAAAATTCGCCATTTCCTTTTCAAAGTCTACAGCGTTGTAGCAAAACGTTTCTTTTATGTGTTTAATCCTCCCACAGTCTTTCACCGTGGTCAAGCTATAACCTCGACCGTTAATCATTTGCTTGAGAAACTGAGTCAAGTGCCATCCGCCGACCGGTATATTTCGCATGGCGTGCGAAAGCGGAAATCCTTCGTAAATGGGAACGACTTGTGTGCTCTGGTATCCGGAATCGACCACCAGGCCAGTGGTCTTGCCGGCGCTATACAGAGCAAGTGTCGCCTTGTTCACCAACGACATCTTGGGCACGTTGAACACTTCGAACATGATCTATATTGGTAAAGCAATTAATCGAGAAGACGGCTATCGAATACTATAAGTACCTAACACTCGAAAGTATAGAGATTTAAAATTAAAATTGAATGGTATAATAACAAATTATTACTAGGACCCGGGCGATGATGACATTTGAATCTTTCGATTGAGAGAAAAACTACGAGTTAATTATTCGTCATCATTATATTTTTATATTTTCCACAGATCTAAAAACAACCCACAACTTTATAAATTTTAATTTTAATTTTAAAATCAGTCGATAGTTTTATACGTATCAACATTTCTAAAATATTTAGATCATTAACAAATAACATTTTACAGGTCATTTTTATAGTTTTCTCATAAACATCCGGAACCTAATTATTACTAATTATTAGTCTGCTATGATTTATCAAAATGAGCTGTGTACAATTTGTTAAATGTCTAAACATAATATTTATTAGTGTTAACTTCCTCTGAGTAGATATCTATAATCTATATATTATATTAAAATATATTGATTTAAAGTACAAAAAAAAAAAATGTTTTGTATTAATATGTTCTTTGAATTCTTTTTGAAATATTAGAGAAATCATTTTATAGATTACTAACAGTAATTTTATAGTTTCAATCGAGTATAGGGACCTAATTAAATATGAATAGTTATCCATAATACGAGTATCATCTTAGTGTACCACTGTACCTAAATACTTAATGTTGTTGTGTCTTATCTCTGTTTAATGTTTTAAATACAAATGGTCTTAGGTAGGTATACCTAGATGTTTTAATATGATATTAACCTCATAAAGTTTTTCACGCAACGGAATTGGATTGTGAACCGGCTCCGTGAATAAAATTGCATAATTTTCCGGCGGTATACACAGCTGTTCGTAGAACATATGAAACCAAACCTCCTCCATAGCATCCCAATCAGTAATGAGACAATTATGTATCGGAACATTGGTTTTCAAAATTCCCTTGTTGTCATTGCAAAACTGACCGCTATAAACGGGCCTCTGCGTAGATCCCAGCACGGCAAGCTAATATTATATAAACGTATTATGTAGTAACCGATATAAGTTGATAAATATACAAATAATCGAATGGTTGCTTAAAATATTATTTAGAATTATTTTTATGAGTAAAATATTTTTAAAAAAATGTCACATTGCCACAGCATACTCCTTAAGTAGTATAAATAAATTGAAGAATTAAAAAAATTGTCTGATAGTAGGTAAATTTAAAAAAATCCAAAACGGAATTCGATAAATTCATTATTAAAGGAAAACAATTGTGGTGAGCATGCTTGGTGTATCACTCTGTATATATAGTCAATAATTATAATAATGTTTCTAATTAAAATATTAAAACTTTATAAGATTCTAGGCTGTATCTAATAGGAGGTGAAAAAAAATCGAAATTCATATTACCTATTATGAAACCCAAAACACCAAAATTTAACAGGTATATTATTTATAGTATTTTTATTCACAAAATCGTAATTTTTTCATTTTAAATAGTCTACTAATAAGTGTTTTAATACAGTTTTTGTTATAATATTATGGAAACATATCAAGCTATAATATTTTATGTAACTGCTTTTACAGTGTATAAAATAAATATTTACTAAAACATGATGTTATATCAATTGTAGGCTTAAGGCCTTAAGAGGGCTGTAGCAGATGAAAAAAAGTGACTTTTAGACCAATAAGCTAGACAAAACTGGAAGAATTTGGTTTGACAGATTTTAATTTTGAAAACAGTTTATGATTGATCAACAAGTTTACTAGGGAATGATCTAGGCGATTTTGAATATTTTTTTTCAGTTGTTATATCC
>NC_042493.1:125638290-125643115 GCF_005508785.2 Acyrthosiphon pisum
TTGTTGATCAATCATAATCAGTTTTCAAAATTAAAATCTGTCAAACCAAATTCTCCCAGTTTTGTCTAGCTTATTGGTCTAAAAGTCACTTTTTTTCATCGACTGGGGAGCCCCCTCCAGCCCTCTTAAGGTTTATTTTATGATACTGAATTTAAATATATTGAAAAACATTATAACAAACAAAATTAGTGTTTAGTTTGGTCAAATCTACATAAGTTTTGATTTTTGACAAAACCTGCTGCAGCCCCCTTAATAAAGAATTATTATTATTATTATTTTTATTTACACTTAGTTTGTTACCTAATAAAACATTGCATTGCTTAATTTTAATTGTTCTAATATGATATAAAACCTGATATATGATAAAAAACCTGCTGCAGTCCCCTTAAGCTATAAGCGATACCTATTAAATAATAATTTGTATTGTCGTTAAAACAACTATTTGATGTCCATATTATGTGCACCGTGTATTCACTATTCACCAGATCCATCACCAGATGTCCAAAATACACAGAAGCTCGGACGTTTTTTTCCAGAAACACAACTTCTCTTAGTCTTGCTCTCAGCGAGGAAAATACTGAAGCTATTTATAAATTTTTCCATTACATACACTTAAACCATAAATTATAATTATCTGTTATTTTCATATATGTTTATATTGTTAAAATTTTAGGCTAATAACCTAAGCTGCTGAAGCCTTATTTACTAATTAAAAAAAAAATAAAAATAATAATGACTGAATAATAACAATAATTATATTATTATCATTTATAGTTTTTCCCTCTTTCCTACTTACTATAAAAGCAATAGCTTAATAATAATGATAATAATATTTTCTTCATTATGAAAAAAAATTCTAATAACAGTTTTTTTTCCATCTAATATGTATATAATATATTATTATATTATACGTACATTATCAGTAATTTTTATATAATAATAATAATAGTAATAATAATAATAATAATAATAATTAAAGAACAAGTAGGTATTAATATCATACATTATATAATAGGTATTTAAATTATAAAATAAAATACAAAATGAAATAAAGACGAGATATTTATTATGTTTTTATATAGAACTATAGTGCCTACCTAATTAATTTTTATGTATTTCTTATAACATTTGACATAAAACTATTTAAAGAATTACAAAAAAATCAATATTTTTTACAAAGTTGCCTGTGGACATTAAAATATCGGATGGAGAATTTCGCATAAAATTTGTAGCTGAATGTTTTGTGTGAAACAAATTTGGATTTGTGTTAAAATTTATATTTCGAAGTAATTCTAGACAACCAATCATATTATTTAATAATTTAAATAAAAAAAATTAATTTAATTTGCATAAATCGTTGCTATAGCTGTCGAATATTAAAAAAAAACGGATAGGTTTCCCTGAAACCATTTGACACCTACTTTATTTTTCGCTGTAATTCGCTATTTCGTTAATTTTTTTTTCGGTTTTTTGGCCGGGATACCATTTTATAATTATACAAGGTAATTTTTTAATCATGTTTACCCCCATATTACCTCTTTAACAGTACATTTATTGAAATTATGATTTTCGGAAGTTGTTAAGTATGCCTGAAAACCATATTTTAAAATTCATCATATTTTGTACTACTTAATGAGTGTCTTATGGCGATACAAACTTCTATTTTTCAAATGAGAATACTTCTTTTTACTTTTAAATATCTGCTGAATAAATTAAAGTGAAATGGTGGGGGGGGGGAGATTCTTAAGTATTTGAAAAACAGAAGCTTGTACTAACTGTCACATAATTTTTCTTAGGTGGCACAAAAAATCTCAAGTATTCACAAATAATATGGTCTTTAAAATGTACTTAAAAATGCCAAAAATAAGTAATTGAATGTTATATGCATAATCTAAGCACAAAAATAAGATGAGTAGATATGCTTAAAAATAACTCTGTATAATATAATATATTTTCAATATCGAAATTGTATTGAATTGAGTAGGTATCACTTGAACATTTTGTAAGTATATCAATATTATTTTTTGTTGAATATTTGAATTGTCGAATACTAACGTAGGTACCTTGACATGTACACGTTGTAAGTATACTGTATAGTTGAATAACATTATAAATAATTTATAAGAAACTATCAATATATATGTATGTATATGACAATGACCGTTATGTTTTACTTTTAAAATGTAGATAATATATACCAGGCGATCAATCTAAATGTCTACACTTATAATTTCAAAAAGTTTTAGATTAAAATATTTTTTTATTTAATTTTACGTGATTTCTAAACAACATTTCTGAAGAAAACTATAAAAATATTACTAGTATTTTTTATCGTTGTGGTTTATTAAGTTTTTTTTTTTACTTTTTGAATGACACCATAAATGTTTGATTTCATATTCCTGAGCAGAATAATATTTGGAGTATTTCAATCTATGAAAATAAAATTTTTGACAAGTAGGTATTTCATTAGTTATAATTTATAAGTATTTAAAATTTAGATTAGTGGAGCAGTGGGCCACACTGTCTAAAACTTTAACTTTATAAATTGAAATACTGCGAAAAAATATATACCGTTTAGGAATATGAAATCAATTTGGTGTTTTCAAATACTTAAAAATAAAAATACTTATAAATCGTAACGATAAAAAAAAATATATATTTTTCAGAAATATTCTTTTGAAATAACATCAATTTATGTACGTACATGAAAAAGATATTTGTAAAAAAGTTGAAAATGTTCTGTATAATGAGTGTAGGTGCTTAAATGGATCACCTTCGCCTGTATGTAGCAATTGTAACTACATAGTATCAAGGTTGGGCATTAACGAGTTAAAATTAATTGTAACTCGTTACTTTTTTTTCAAATTTACTTTTAACTTAATAAGTTACTATTTTTCAAGATTAACGTGTTAACTTCAAGTTAAATTTATTTCAAAAGTATCTAAATTAAGTTAATTTTCGTCCGAAGAATAATGCAAATTTTCGAATTGGTTTTTACTTTGATGTAACATTGTAGATTTCCCCATTAATTTTCTTGAGCGTAAAGAAAAATTATCTAATAAACAGTATTGTGTGTCAGGATTTTTTTGTTTTTGCAAATTAGCAAATTTTAACTTTACACTAAGATAAGTTACTTTTTTTTCAAAGTTAACTTTTAACTTAGCGAGTTAACGAAAAAAAATACGAGTAACATTTAACTTTTTTTCACTTAAAGAGTTAAAAAAAAATCGTTAACCTGCCCAGCCTTGCATAGTATTACATAATCACGTTTAATATAATCAATTTAAAAGTCCTCTAGTATTCGATACCTAGTCTACGCGTCATATTATTCGGACGATTTTTACTAAAATTTTACAAATTATGTACGAAACTTTGTGATTTGGTTTTAAAAATATCTCAATCGAATATTAATTCGATTTTTTGCTGTACAACAATATTTTTTCGCTTACTTCTTCCTGTGGTTCTCCGTGAATAGTCGGAATTAATAAGCGAGGTACATGTTCACCGGCAAAGCCAACTTTCAGTGTAGAAGATCCATTATCACATACTATTGCAGGGCTATCCACTATATAAACGAAATTAGTTCGTAAATATCAATCATTAATTACATATTTTTTTTAAACTAACTATACATATACAATAATATTATAATATAGGAAGGCCTACTGCAGAATCCTACAGCCATATAGGTACAGGGATGGTCAATGACAATTGGTAATTGACTCTTTTGAAGTTAACTAGGTACAGAGAGTTCTTATCTAATAGTTAGGTACTTTTAGCTATTAGTTATATATTAATTAACACGTTGAATTCGTCTCCACAGTCCACGATAACTATTACGTAACTAATAGGTATGAACCTCATCATAGTTTTAAATACATTTTATTTGTCAATAATAATAATAAAAAAAATATTAACAATCGGAAGTTTCAAAAATTATTCGTAACAGGCAACTACCTGTAAATTGTACTGTCGAAGTGTTTTCCACTATTTCTGGTTTCCAAAATACTGATTAAGTTAACGTGCCTAGGTAGGTAAATAAATTACAAACACAAACGTATACAAAATATGTGAAACGCATAAATAAAGTATAGTAGTATGTTTACTGTGAATAGAGTGATAAGTAGGGCCTTGATATAACTCCCATAAAAATATCAAAAAAGCCTTTTCAACACAATAGGCAATACCTTAAACACTTTTTACAGGCACGCTATTTGGTAACCGATAGGAAAACGATAGTATTAACTTTTGGTATTTTCAAGAACCATGCAAAAACTAAGTAGATACCAAACTCAGGCACGCACAATAATTATAATTTTATAATTTCATCGTTTATAAAATTTAAGTACCTACTATAGTGTATGAAAGTACCTGCAGCAATTAATAATGTAATAAATATTTTTAAATTGTACGACCTATATAAATTATATTATCTGTATATATAAAAAGACTTGTCCTGGTGTCATAGGATTCTATTACCCTCAATAATTTTTACCCCCCCGGTAAATATATCCTAGGTTATATTTACCGGGGGTAAAATTAACCTAGGATAATTTTACCCCCCTTAAAATTTTACCGGGGGTATAAATATCCTAGGTTAATTTTACCCCCGGTAAAAATATACTAGGTTAATTTTACCCCCGGTAAAAATATACTAGGATATAGTTACCTCCCGGTAAAATTGTTCAACAGGGGGGTAAAAATATACTAGGATATATTTACCCCCCGGTAAAAATTTCATGTTTTGGGGGGTAAAAATATCCTACGATATAGTTACCTCCACAGGTAAAAGTATACTAGGTTAATTTTACCCCCGGTAAAAATA
>NC_042493.1:125643165-125644133 GCF_005508785.2 Acyrthosiphon pisum
CAACACAAATATCATGAAGATATTTGAAAAAATAAGTACCAGTTGTATTTATTAAATCATTAGCAATTTTACAAATTTCAAGCCATGTTGGTGATTCTAGTATTTAGAAGCATAAGGTTTTCCATTTCCAGAAATATTGTGTCCATGATCGACAATTAAAATATTTCCTTTTATTGGAATTTTATTTAGATTATATTTCATAATTCTAATATTTTTATTTTTATTAGTATTATAGTATTCAAAAATACAAAACTTAACAAAGATTTCATTATTTAATATTGAGTTTTCTATTTCGTTTTGCATTTCATTTTTTTGTAATTTATTAAAATCATTGATAGTTGTTTCCATTATTTTATTATTTATTATATTTTTAATTTTTAAATTAATTTTTTCAATTTCTTTTTAATACATTTTTGCATTTCGATTTTTATTTTTAATAGAACAATTCTATTAAAAAATATTTTGCGGATTTTGCATTTCAGATTTTTAGAAAAATATTTTAATTATTATTGCAATTGGATTTTTAGAAAAAAATATATAATTAGATATATTTATAACGTCATTATATATTAGGTCTATATTTTATAGACCATCTCAATACATTAATTAGAAATCAAAATCAAAAAGATTAGAAAAAATATTTTAATTATTATTGCAATTGGATTTTTAAATAATAACGCGTCCGGAATTTCCGGACGCGTTAAATATATAATTAGATATATTTATAACGTCATTATATATTAGGTCTATATTTTATAGACCATCTCAATACATTAATTAGAAATCAAAATCAAAAAGATTAGAAAAAATATTTTAATTATTATTGCAATTGGATTTTAAGAAAAATATTTTAATTATTATTGCATTTCGATTTTTATTTTTAATAATTAAGTTTTGCGGAAAATATTTTAATTATTATTGCATTTCATAAGTTTTGCGAAAAATATTTTAATTATTATTGCATTTCA
>NC_042493.1:125644526-125645617 GCF_005508785.2 Acyrthosiphon pisum
GCCCAATTCGGGTGAGTGTTAAATATCATATTTTTTTTAATAAAACAATTCTATTAAAAATTAAATTAATTAAATTATTATATTCTAAGCATTTTGTGATCGGAATCTGTACCTCCCATACCAAGACAACATATTTTAATATTTCCTAAATCTTGAACAACACAAATATCATGAAGATATTTGAAAAAATAAGTACCAGTTGTATTTATTAAATCATTAGCAATTTTACAAATTTCAAGCCATGTTGGTGATTCTAGTATTTTAGAAGCATAAGGTTTTCCATTTCCAGAAATATTGTGTCCATGATCGACAATTAAAATATTTCCTTTTATTGGAATTTTATTTAGATTATATTTCATAATTCTAATATTTTTATTTTTATTAGTATTATAGTATTCAAAAATACAAAACTTAACAAAGATTTCATTATTTAATATTGAGTTTTCTATTTCGTTTTGCATTTCATTTTTTTGTAATTTATTAAAATCATTGATAGTTGTTTCCATTATTTTATTATTTATTATATTTTTAATTTTTAAATTAATTTTTTCAATTTCTTTTTAATACATTTTTGCATTTCGATTTTTATTTTTAATAGAACAATTCTATTAAAAAATATTTTAATTATTATTGCAATTGGATTTTAAGAAAAATATTTTAATTATTATTGCATTTCGATTTTTATTTTTAATAATTAAGTTTTGCGGAAAATATTTTAATTATTATTGCATTTCATAAGTTTTGCGAAAAATATTTTAATTATTATTGCATTTCAATTTTCTGATCTTTTTGCACATTGTTTTCTTTGTGATCTTTTATTGATATAATATGAAGTGTGCCAGGACTGGTATATACATACTACTACTATATACAGGGATGAATATATGCGTCGAAAAGTTCGATTTTGATATTGATATTATATTATATTTTTACTACCTTTTCGGCCACGCCGTATTTATATATTTTATTTGGCATAAATATACATGATATAGCCACGCTGTACTGTAGTACACGCATATTATAACAAATATAAATGTATAAAGAGAATACTTTCAACGCAGAGTGTATTACAACCCACACAACACATACAC
>NC_042493.1:125646256-125650620 GCF_005508785.2 Acyrthosiphon pisum
ATATATAGTAGGTAGCACAATAAAAAACAAGTAATTATACTTTTCAGCAGACGCTGAATAGGCATTTTATATTTCTATAGCATATTCGTTCTATGTAGTAGCCTGTAGGACGATTAGTCGTTGTTTTATATTACGCCTCGGAGCACTATAGTTATTCATATCAATATACGAATTATTATATTATTACATATATCCGATCTTATTTTTATTTACCTTTAGCTTCTGTATATCTGTATATTTCAACAATAACAAAGTGAGTAATATATATAGGTATTATATAAGTTCAATATAATATTGGTTTTTATCTTTATTAAACTCGATTATACCCTGCATTGTTACATACTTACATGAGATTATAAAGTGTACCTATATTATATGTATAATATATAAAGTAAATTCATTTAATGTTTTGGAAAATGGTTTATCCTATACATTTTATGTATGGATTTTTATATATATTATATGTATGATAGAATATGTAAATATTGAAAATATTTTGAAAAGGTGTTTGCTCAAATATATACATAATTTTTAAAAGCCAATAATGAGTAAATATTTCACTCAAATATGTTCGAAATATTCATAAGTCTTAATGTGTAAATATCTAGATAAAATATTTAAAATATATTGTGAAACAATTTAATTACAATATTTTATCTTCTACAGTAATGTGATGTGAAAATATTTTGACAAAATTTTAAAATCATATGAAAACTTTAATACAATTTTCTGATAATATTTAGATTTTAAGTAAAATACTTGTGAAATATTTTGGCATTATGCTTAAAAAATCAACCTGTATATAACAAAAATAATATCAAAACATATTTTTTATAAATTGTACATTTTTCGTAACCATGGATATATAATTTTTTTACAGTTTATATATAGTTATTTATATTAGTTGAAATAAAGTTTTTAAAGTTATAGTTCATATTTACAAGTCAACATTTACAAGGACAATTAAAAATGGTAAGTATTATTGCATAAATTATAAATAATTTATAAATACATCAGATTTCAGGGGACACACTCACATAAAAATCGTTATAATAATAATAATACATAATAATCGTTATTTTGTTACTGAATTAAAACAAAATTAATAATCTCATAGATACATTCAATGGAAAGAGTAAGGAATGCGTTGAGGGTAATAATGGAGATCGTCCATATACTCGGCGACATGAATACAGTGTACCAATAATATAGGGCGTGGAGGGGCCGGGATGAACCAGCCCTACAACGAATAAAGGCACGCAGACAGATGGTAATATATCTTAACTACTTAATTATAAATTTTTATGTTAATTTATTTATTATATTTTCAGAAATTGTAAATTTTAACACACATAGACATAGCATCGGATGTTACGTGTGTATAGCGATATTAATCACATACATTTTATTTTTTACCACATTCCGGTTTTTACCACATTCCGTTATTAAAATATACAATATACTGTATTACAGTCTACTATTAGAATATTTCAATTATTTATTATATATTAATATCTAAGTTAATGAATTTTAACATTCCATAATTAGGTAAGTATTAACTAAACAAAAATAAATATTTTAATATAAAATTTATAATTAACTAAAAAAAAAGTATTTGTGGAAGTATTTTGAATACTTTGTATTTTGTATTTATATTCAAATACTTTTAAAAGGGAGTATTCGAATACGTATTTTAAATACAATTGACACCAAGTATTTAAATACGTATTCTGAATACATTTGAAAAGTATTCTTAACAAGACTGAAAATAAACAACAACAATTTAATATGGAACAACAAGGTATCAAAGGTCAATACTATAAGTAGAACCCCCATTTTGATATATTCAGATCATTCTGTTCATAATAAACAAAACTGCCTCATGCAGTATCACACGCATCGTCTTATTTCGCTACCAAAATTATAAAGCGATTATTAACTTAACGTACTCATTTCAAATCTTATAATATCTTGTTGTGAATTATTAAAATAACTTTCATTTCAAACCAAAAATTGTACTTACATCATTTCAAGAAAACTAACATCGTTAATACTCTCTTTTCAAATTCTATAATTGTTCAAAACAAGCAACATCAACCAGGTAAAAAGTTATAATAATATATACTCACACAATTTCAATAATAAAATCATCATCAACGACAAGTTAATAAAGACACGCAGACTCAGGTACATCATAAATCATTATACCCTTCGTTTATAAATCTATACTCACGATCCCAATCAATCGTAATAATTATATGCTTTAATTTGTAATAAGTGATAGGATAAGAAAGTCGACACTTGTAAATTAGTTACAATTTTATTTTTATTTTGTCCAGTCTAATAATTTCAGACGTTAATTTGAAGTATTTTAAAATGTTTGTAACTTCTCAACTTTTCCGGTAGAAAAAATGCTCTGATCATAAAGTTCGATGTATGTTTTTGGAAGCAAATTGGATCTATAGTTGGTACATTTAGGAGGTCAAAATTGAAAATTCTGAGTGCTTTTTAAAATAATTGGAAAAAAAAATGAAAATTCATTAAAATTGTTTGGTAACCAGCTTGGTTACACCGTACTTACTTGGATTGTATTTGATTTATTAAATTTTTTTTTTTCTATAAATGTCATTAAAAAATTATTTATCCGGTCAAAAAGCTTAAAAATGTAATACGTAAGTTTTATTTTAGCTAAAATATTAAAGATACATAGCTATTATGGTTATTTTTCATAAGCATTTAAAGTTAAAATTTTGTCAAAGCCACAGTTGATTTGTAGTTCAAAACTTATAAAATTTCAAATTTCTATAAGCTGAGACTAGAAAATTTAATAAAAGGTCTTTCATACAAGTAGTTACAATTTTAGGAAAATTAGTATGCAAATACAATGATTTTTCAAAAATGAATTTATTCTGGTTGACGTACATGAAATTTACGTCTTGCCTACTATAGTTGACAGTTGAAACTTGATAACTTGATTTTCAATATTTTTTTTTTTAGTTTATATAGGTGAAACAGCATAAAACTGCTTTTGGTAGGGGTGGCTAGACCCCCTCTACAGCTAATGGGTATATCCTCACGGTACACCATCATGTAGTATATTGAGTTATTCTAACATTTAGTATCACTATTGACTATATCTAATTAATGATCTCGTATTATACGCGTATATTACGTTCGGTTGGCGAGTTGACTATTTGTACTCTTGGTAAGGATGTAGGGATTCTTGAGAGCATACGAAAATAGTCACATCCCAAATCATAGATAAAAAATTTTGATATTATAGTGGTTTTCAAATCACTTCAAAATCATACATAGAACCCAGGAGAAAATATCTCTTAATACTCTAAGTGTTTAATATACAAATCAAAACACGTAAAATATACTATACGTATAGGTACCTATATAGGTACGCCGCATCGACCACCACTCCGAATTTACGAAGACAACTACATACTTAGGTAATTATATCAATATATCTCGTAATACAATCATATACCTATATAGTATTATAAGTTATGGAATATAACTAAGTAGTAGAACAATTATACATATACCTACCCTTTACGCTAATGAAACAAAATCACTAATCCACCTTAAATAATACCAGAACGCGTAAACACATATGTACATCAATATAGCATCTGTATCTTATTAGTAGTTATTATATAAGCAAATACTAATTTATTAGACCTTTTAACACAATATGCACTACAGTAGTAGGGCTGTCGTGGCGTCTCACTTTTAAGAGGTTAGGTGGGTCTTATACTCGATACTATAATTTTTACTTATTATTTCAACAGATCCCGTCGTCTTATAACACTTTGAATACAAAATTAAAACTAATAAAAGCATTGGTGATGTTTGTATTATAGATAATTCAGTATCGTTTTCTGCAGAAATTACATCAGGTATTTTCATAGACTCAGAATTTAATTTCTTATCAATAATAAAATTAACTAAAATAAGATTATTAACTTTTAAAATAGGTACATCAGTACATCGTACATGTGTATATTCATACAGGTATACTCAGTAGTTGAATGCTAAAAACATAACTTGTGTAAAACATCAACTCAAATAAATAGTAACAACATTTTATCAAAAACAATAGTAATAATTTGAACTAATAATAATTTTTTATGAAAGAAACATGTATTATTATACGAATAAAGAGTATTAATGAATTGTACACTTGTTATATGTTATGTATAAATGCATTTAATATACTTACCTCATATGGGTGCCCATAGGGTAGTTTTAAGGGGAGGGACAAAATTAAACCAAATGAGTGTATGATTCCGAAACCTATTTATAGCATATAGAATTATAGGTACTAGCAGTGGCGTATTTACGGGGGGAGGGGG
>NC_042493.1:125650977-125653170 GCF_005508785.2 Acyrthosiphon pisum
TATTAAAGGCGAAACCGAAACCGGAAAAAATTAGATACCGGTATTAAAGTCAAAACCGAAACCGGAAAAATTAGATACCGGTATTAAAGTCAAAACCGAAACCGGAAAAAATTGGATACCGGTATTAAAGTCAAAACCGAAACCGAAAAAAATTGGAAACCGGTATTAAATTCAAAACCGTTTTTTTTTTCAATTGACGTGTTTTTAAATACGTGAATTCCATTAATACGCATAATTAATGCTCATAATAAAATTGAGATCGTAATTAAAATGTTGATAAGCATTTCATTATTCGTCAAATTATTAGTTACTTTAAGTTATGATAAATTATAGTTACTAGCAAATTCTATAATATATGACAATAGGGGACAAACAATGATAATTGTATAGACGATACAGCACCCTGAAAATACTCGAATGCGCTATATTTGTATCTTTCAAGTTTCAATCCTAGACCGTTCGTTACTTGCCCAGGGGAATTATCCGTGTGTCGCGATTTTTGGTGCTAGTTGTCCCGTATTGTGTTATAAGTTTATAACTTATAAGTTATAACTCAATAATAATATAGTGTTTGTTATTATAATTTATTATTATATTATAGTTATTTATTGGGCACCACATTACATTTGAAAACAACAGATTATTTGACGGAAGACCGCGGCGGCCCGTATATGTCTATTCATATTTTATTGAATAGTATTAAATTTTAAATAGTATAATGATCTAATAATAAATAATAAGATAATCATATAATTACTGAGAGCCAATTATTTACACATGTACAATACCAGGAAAATCTTAAAATAGCACGGGCTTTAAATTGTGTGCGTGATCGTACGCCCATCACGACAATAAATTTATAATAATAACACTAAATATAAAAATATTAAATACCTAATTATTTTATTTTTAAAAATAACCATATTTTTAATTTTTCCCTAGTCTCCCCTCACTGTTTAGAGCATATTTCAATCCGATATTGGATAATGGATATTTATTATTTTCGTACCGTGTATTGACGTTTATTAGTCCGCTTTAGTTTCATAATAATAATAATATTATTTTGTTATTTAATTTTTCATTATTCTGTTTCACCTATTCGTGTTCACTGTTCACTGTTTACAGTGTCGTTCCACACTCTTCAGTTTTCATCATTAGGTTTTGGTTGTTTTTCTTATTAGTGTTGTTCTAATGTGTACTGTATTACGTTTATGTATAACTTGCAAGTTCTAAGTTTATAACCACTAGTCCATCTACGACAACATTTATATATTTCTTTTAATTGGTAAGTATTGTTTAATTTTTATCGTTAAGGTTAACTCTTTCAATTTTTATTTTTATCTAAATGATTTATTTACTAATAGGTACCTACTTCAAGTACATAAGAAATTATGGGTAGAAAGAATGCTAATCCTGTTGGACGTTTGTTTTTCACTTTCAATAAAGAAACAGATGAGTCCACGTGTACTGTTGAAGGATGTGTAAAACGTATTTTAAAAGGTCATCACAGCAATAATCTTGAAACACATATTCGTAGTTTCCATCCTAACAATATATCAGGAGCTTTGTATTAAATTTTTACACTTTTTGGCCCAACAGATAAAACTTTATTGATATTTATAGAAAAAAAAACTAAAAAAATTGAAAACTGAAAATGTCCGTAAACAGCTCAAAAAGAGTCAAAATATTTTCAAAATTGTATGGTGTATAGGAAATGCTAATATAAACATTCAATAAAATTTTCATGTATCTACAGTTATTCGTTTTTGAATTACAACAAAATAAGGAAATCGCTACATGAGAAATCGAGTGAATATCAAATGTTGTAAAAAATTGAATTTCAAACGATCATAAAAATTTAATCTGGCTATCTTATAGATATTTTTTGTTTGATAAAGGTAGATAATCTTATAAGGAATCTTGTATTACATTTTAAAATCTTAGATTTAAAAAGAAAAATTTTACGAATTCTTAACTCAAAATAATTTGCTAATTTTCGTGATTTTTCCATATTTTGTCAATTTTTGAACTTTAAATGCTTATAAAAAAAAACTTTGACTAATGATTTTTAGTATTTTTCATCTGCTTTTGAAACAATATACTTGGAGCCTTCTATTAAATTTTCAAGCTTTTTTGATAAACAAATATAATTTTATTGATATTTTTAGAAAAAAAACTAAAAAAAAATGAAAA
>NC_042493.1:125653220-125664762 GCF_005508785.2 Acyrthosiphon pisum
TAGTCCATCTACGACAACATTTATATATTCTTTTAATTGGTAAGTATTGTTTAATTTTTATCGTTAAGGTTAACTCAATTTTTATTTTTATCTAAATGATTTATTTACTAATAGGTACCTACTTCAAGTACATAAGAAATTATGGGTAGAAAGAATGCTAATCCTGTTGGACGTTTGTTTTTCACTTTCAATAAAGAAACAGATGAGTCCACGTGTACTGTTGAAGGATGTGTAAAACGTATTTTAAAAGGTCATCACAGCAATAATCTTGAAACACATATTCGTAGTTTCCATCCTAACAATATATCAGGAGCTTTGTATTAAATTTTTACACTTTTTGGCCCAACAGATAAAACTTTATTGATATTTATAGAAAAAAAAACTAAAAAATTGAAAACTGAAAATGTCCGTAAACAGCTCAAAAAGAGTCAAAATATTTTCAAAATTGTATGGTGTATAGGAAATGCTTATATAAACATTCAATAAAAATGTCATGTATCTACAGTTATTCGTTTTTGAATTACAACAAAATAAGGAAATCGCTACATGAGAAATCGAGTGAATATCAAATGTTGTAAAAATATGAATTTAAAACGCCCATAAAAATTTAATTTGAGTTTCTTATAGACATTTTTTTTTTGGTATAGGTAGATTATCCTATAAGGAATCTTGTATTACATTTTCAAATCTTAGATATAAAAAGAAAATTTTTCATGAATTTCTAACTCAAAATAATTTGCAAATCTTCGTCATTTTTACGTATCTTGTCAATATTTTAACTTTAGATGCTTATAAAAAAAAAAAATTGTGACTAGATTTTTAATTTTTTTCATCTGCCTTTGAAACAATATAAAAGGAACCTTCTATTAAATTTTCAAGCTTTTTTAACCAACAAATAAAATGTTATTGGTATTTATAAAAAAAAAGATGGGTAAGTGGATGTCGCTCTGCTGCATAGTAGGTCACAAGTGGGTCACTGTATAATGGATGGTATTAAATTTGAATTCAATGATATAATACAATTACAATTTTAAATTATTCAAAATACTTAACATTATTATGCCCGGAATTGAATGTTTTAAAATCGTACAAAATATGCATGACGTATTTTATACACGTATTATAATTTATAATTAGTATTACAACTCGCTCCCAAAATTATGCAAAAATTAAATAAACACCAGTTAAAAAATGTACTAAAAATTGAACTGCAGGCACTGCAGTTTATTTAATAAGCTATTAGGTAGGTACCTATGTCATATTCATTTTTATAAAAAATTTGAATGAGTTAATTAAAAAAAATAGAATTTAATAATTTATAGGTAATAATAATTAATAATAGGTACCTAATATTTGATAATAATTTTACCTACACATTTTCTTGTTTATTATTTAAGGAAAACATAGAGAAATCTGATGATGTATCACAGACAAAGCTACCCACAAGTTTGACATACAAATTTATTTTGATCCCCCCCATGAAACATTTTCAATTACGCCACCGAAAAGCTCGATTTCCATTAATTACCACAAAACATAAAATAAAATACAATATTACGGTATGGATTCGTTTGAAATAATTGACCTTAATGACCAGGTAATCGTCAATTCTATTAACTACCAACATCGTGTTTACACAATTCGTGTACGAGTCGATCATATTATTAATGTCTGAGATGATGAAGATTTTCGAGCAAGGCTTAGAATTTTAAATGATGTGGTTATAGAAGTGTTGGGACTTATAAACGATCAAATATCTTCACTATCCGACGGGTAATATTTTAAATAATTTTAAAATGATATGTCTACTAGCTGCCTATTATCAGTCCTAAATCGAAATTTTATTTCTCAATTTTAGAAATCATGCCTTGATGTCCGTTGATAAATTACTTTTGGCTCTAAGATTTTATGCAACAGGAAATTTCCTGATATTAATGCTGAAGATTTTATGGGAGTTAGCAAGACCACCACATCTCTAATTGTACGTGATGTCAGTACTGCCATTGCAAAGTTTAGACATACTTTTGTTGAAATGCCAATTGAAAGTGAAATACTTACAATGCAAAAACGTTTTTATCAAATTGCTAAATTTCCTAGGACAATTGGGGCAACTGATGGCAGTCGTGTAAAAATTCAAAATCTTGGTAATATAATTTTTGAATATTTTTCATTATCTGTTATTATTTATTCATAATATCTATATCGCTTTGATCATACTTAACAACTGTGTTGTTTTATTGTTGTAAGAACAACAAAGTAACTATGTCAATTAGCTATGTATGTATATAATAAAATAAAATATTAGCATTTTTAAACTATCAATTTAAAAAGATTGTATAATTTTGTATTAATTAAGTGTAGGTATGACATTATATCAATCAAATTTTTCCAGAAAAATGATAGCAGATAATGAAATTGTATTGTCTTGGTATGGTATAAATAAAAATTATTAACATGTTAATATAGGTGGACCTGACGCTGAATACTACAGAAACCGAAAAGGATACTTTTCATTGAATGTACAAACCATATCATGCCCTGTTGTTGGACAATCATGGATGTTGTAGCACGCTGACTAGGATCATGTCATGACTATACAATACTAAAAAAATCAGTGTTTTTTTTTTAACAAATTGGTGCATGGGGAAACAGTTTGATTTTAGCTGACAGTGGCTCTGAAAATTCTCTGCATATTGTTACACCTTTTATAGAAACGGCAATTGAAGAACTATATAATGAGTCAATATTATTAGGAATAGGAAAACATTTGAAACTCTGTTTATGTTTAGTTGAACTGTTAACTAGGGCTACTAGGTATTTTTAAAATATATCAGACAATTTTTGTTAAATTATTGAAGTGCATAACATAGGTACTAAATTTACGATCAGCAGATCACGATTAACTTAGTTAGTTTAACGATTAGAGTGAATTGACCTTTTATGAAACTCGATGTTAAGAACATTATCTGTGTTTGTATATGGGATTTTTACAATAATTCAGTTTTTCAATTAGTTATGAGCATGTTATTTTAATTTATGATATATTATTTACGCATAATTTACTAAAAAATTGAAGTATCGTAAAAATCCCACTTACAAACACCGATAATGTAATTACCATCAAGTTTCATAATAGGTCAATTCACTCTAATTTTTAAACTTACTGAGCTAGACGATTTCTCCTGAGCGTAAATTTGCTATGTTACTCACTTGTAAGATGAAGACATCAAATGGCTGTATAGCGTCCTTTTAAGTACCATATTGTTATCTGAAATTAGAGACATTTTTAGAGAGCATATTTTTTTTGTTTATTACTGTACGTCTGTACAGGTAAAATTTTACATATTACATATTTTTGTATGCACTGATTCGCACTGCAATGGGTAACTTGCAATTAAACTCATGTATAATTTTAAAGCATGCATCTATTATCTAGATAATGTATTATAATCAGGAAAGTAGGAACTCCCTGAGGATTCCTATGACATTTTTCCTACTGTCATGGATGCATGCCACGTGGATACCGATTTAGGAGTACTTCGTAGGAGAGACGATTACAAATTTAATGTACCCTTTTAGGATTAAGTATTAATTTTGTTTATCCATCTTTTTATATAAAGTATACATTTTACTGATTTATCTTATTATAAAACACCATTTAAAGACTGTTGCATATTATATAAGCCAGTATTATTTTAATGTACAATGCTAGAAGTAAAAGCCTATACAATTCATCTAATTTTCTTTTTTTTTTATTTATTCATGTAATTCAAGGAATCAAGCAGTTTTTTTTATTGAATTGGAACCATTACACTAACTGCTAAAAATTATACATATGTTAATTTTATTAAAATTTGACATAAAAATGAAAGAATAATATTTTACTTAAGAACACTTAAATTATAATTTATGATTTAAAGAAAATTGTAATAAAAAATTAAAGATAATATTATTTAGCTATATTCTTTATATTTCAAATACAAAAATATATAACAAATAGGTACTTGACATAAAACAAAAAATATTTTTTTAAAAACTGTTTCACGCCCATATTGACATTATTTGTTATTATAAATCAACTGATATTTGTGGATTGTTTTTTTATGAAGTAACACTTGTATGTTAAAAATCGTCATCATCGTTAAGATCATTAAAATCTGAAAAAGAAAAACAGTCCATTAATAAACAAAACAATAGAACTGGTATTGGAGTATAGGGTAATACAATGTACTAAGTCATTCAATTTAGATTTTTTTTTTACATAATACATAATTTATACATTTTAACATTCTTCTTTTATTGCAGTATTAATACTCTAAGATAAATAGGATTTTGCGGTTGTTTTTTCTTACATAATATATATTAATTATACAAAATGGTAACCCAATACAAGGGTACACATCTTATACAATTAATATTTAAATAAAAGAGAAACCCATCTCCTACTCTTAAGACAGAGGAAAAACACTAAAAGTTTTTAAAAGTATGTATTATTAATTATTATTAGCTAACCTAATGAGTAATGTAACTGTTTTATGAAACATGTTCTATTCATAATGTTTTATGAAACCTAACCTATCTATTACATTAAAGATCAACTACTGTTAGTTAGTGAACATGATTTTTATAGAAATTTGATTCAATTAATTTTAAAATATTATATACTGTAGAAGACAATCATGCCAGCTTGATTTTATAAAGTAGATAAAAAAACTAAAATTTCAATAAAAATGAATAATAGTATGGTTAATTAATTTACTTAATATGTACATTAATATTAGAAAAAAAAAATTAGAAAAGTTCAAAAATTAGGAAAGTAACCACCTTTTGATTTCTAAACATAATGTATACATTTAAAATAAAGTATATTAACAAATTTTGTTGAAAGTAATTGGTTAATTCCTAATGTCTTATGCCAATTAAAATTCAATATTTTTTAATTGGCATTTTTGAGACTGTTACCACATCTAAACTGTGTATGATAAATATGGTCTTTTATAGTACTATATTATGTAACATGGATATAGCTCTTAGGATGTAGACAAAATGTATCATTATATATTTTTATAAAATTAATAATGGTATTATTAACTGTTGAAAATATGTGTTAAATAGATGGGCATAACATGATTTCTTAATAAAGTGATGAGTGATCTTTTAGCAGTAATTTACAGGAGCATCGTAAGACTCCATACTTCATAGACATTTAGAATACTAAACACTTTGATATAACTATCATATTAGACACTAAAAGTGCAAAATAAAATTTGGTCTCATTTTTATATCATACCCAAAAATCTCAATATCTATATAAAATGATTAGACAAAATGAAATTAAGTATACATTTATTTCGTGTGACAACTGAAAAATTTAAATAATTAATTAAAAATTTACTAAACATTAAAATAATCAAAATAAGACAAATCTTAAATTATAATGTGTCCATATTTTACAACGTAACGTACCATTATAAAAATCAGCATGTAGACTTTTGAAAAATTTAGTATTGTTTTCCACCTGAGAACAATACATTTAATTATTTAATGATATACAAGATGATTCACTAAGCATGCTCAATTCCATTTTTTTATTTAATAATGAATTTATTCATACAAAAAATCATATTTCTACTACTACTTCTTATGGAGTGTCCTGTGGCGATACAAACTTCTGTTTTTCATATAAAACCCTTCACTCTTAATAATATTTAGTGGATAATGTTTTAAACATTTTTAAGTACCTATTTAAATTAACTATTAAATATTCAAAAATCAAACGAGTAGTTTCTCAATTATTGAAATGTTTGTATTAAGGATAATAGTCATTATAAATTGGTTTACAAATATACAAAACAGAATACAGATGTAATATATAGAATTTAGTATAATAATACTTTGACTATTTTTTTAAATTATAAATTTTAATTACTAAAATTTTCAAATTATTCTCTCCAACCCATTATCATTAGTTTTAGGTCGTTACTTCAGTATTCATTCCAAAGTAATGAGTACACTGGTGTAACGAGTAGGAACAAGTACATCTCATCGATCCTCAAACAATCCATCAGTACATAGTATCAAAGTACAAAATGATCCCCAACAGTAGAAAAATGGGTAAATTTCATTATTCGTTCTATGTTCCATCGTTACAAACGGTACAAACACTTTTAATAACATAATATTTTATTTTTATCCATACAATTATTTAAGGCTTAAGCAAGGACCTAAGTTAATTTTGAAATTGTCAGTTTATTTATTTAAAAATTATTATATTTTTGAGGGTAAAATAAAGTGAAGTGATTTTTACACATTTAAATTTTTTGTAATTATTTCTGCTGAAAATAAATTTGTTAATAACTTTATATTCTGTAGAAAATTTAAGGTAAAATTAGTACGTTATTCAGTAACGCAATTGATGCAAATAGTTTATGAAGTCTGTGTACACTATACTGCTAGGCGCAATGCATTCGTTCCAACGGAGAAACGTCTTGATCAGTCCGATATTCAATCGTTCTGTGTGTAATTTTTCTAGTTTTCAACTAATCATATATGTACATATTGTGTTACTAAAAATATTGTATCAATGTAACTAGTTTTTTTGGAATCATTACTTAATTGTAAATGTACCGATTGGAACGAATCCACAAAAGGAACAAAAATTCTCATTACTAATATTATTATGGATCTTCTTTCCTTATCACACTAAGTCGAATAACTCAAAAAGTAAAAGTAACTCATTCGAATTTTGACTTTGGAAAGTCTAAATTTCAGGAAAAATAATTTACAGCGGAAAGGGAGGTTATCATTTGAAAAAAGGAAGTATCTCCGCATTACACTCCTTAAGGTTTACAAAAATTCTAAAGAATTTTAAAATGCGATCTTATAGATTACAATAATTGTTATTAGATTTTGAATAATTGCATTATTGAGGAAAAAAGGGAGTGAGCATGCTAGGCAAATCGCGCTGTACCTATATTGTGTATATTATATAACTTAGACATATACCATTTATTTATTATTTATTTAAATTACCTCATCATCCACGTCCATTTCAGGACTGTTCCCTTCGGGTAAAGGTAATTTTTCGATATTTTTTTGTGGCTTCATGATAAATAAATTGTCGTTTAAGTATCGATACAATAACGATAATTACGAAATATTATGTATGAGGACTTTAGAGTTATGTTTTTGACTTGAAGAATTAGAACAATAATAATGCTATGAACACTATTACGTTGTAGATAAAAATATTATAGTATCATAGACCTTACACTTGACATGCCTGGTCGGTGGGGATGGATGGTGCGGTGACGGCAGACTGCGTTACAGTGATGTACCTATTATTAAAATAAGTCAATACAGCGAAAACGTTGAAATAAAAAACAAGAATAGTTATTAGAAATAGTAATACTATTGATTATTTCAATGATTAATAATAATATTATTCACAATCAATGGTAATACATAATACAAGTTTATTCATAATTCGTTTCATTCAATTGAAACTTGTAAGAAATATACCTGAATCTTGTACGATAATCATACGATATGTTTTTGTTTTTAACTATGCACAATCTGGTTTTTTTTTCGTGCATGCGCAGAAGTCACGATTTGTAAAAATCGCAAAATAGCGAACTTCATTAGATCATAACTTCGAAACTAAGCCCGATCGCCAAATTCTGATTTCACCATCGGTTTCACCAACATAAGTGTAAAAAAAAATTTAAAAAAAAAAAGGTGTCCGGTAAAGTAACAAAATACCAAACCACCGAATAGATTAGATTAGAATTAGTAGGTACTATATTAAATCGCGAGCAAAACTGTGAAGTTATGAACATATTAAATTATTATATTAATAGACCTAACAAAAAAAATTAAAGATGTTTCACCATAATTAGGTTTATACATAATAAGCATAATATAAAGGAAATTGGAAACGGTGATTTTCTGTCTTTGTTCTGGAACATGGGAATTAAGACGTGTTTAATTTCTAACGTACCAATTGATTTATATTGATGTAGTGAAGTGGTTAGGATTCTAAAAACAGATTTGACTTCATCATCAACTCGAGATTGCTTCTCCCAGATTTTTAATTTTAGATTCTGAGCAGAGTTATGGATGTATTGAATTCACCATTGATTTTACAATGATGTGTGTTTTTTAATTTTTTTTTGTGTCTGTCATTATACATTTTAGGACAGCAAAAATGCTTAGATTGATAGAATTTTCTTCAACAGTATTTTTTTGATAAGAAAAAAAATCTAATTGGTACTTGGGGGGTGGGGGGGGGGGTCAAAAGTAAAAAATTCCTAATAGTTTTCAAAAGCTAGATCTAGATACGGATAAAAATAATCAGATACAGAATATAATATAAATTATAATCAATTCTTAGATTATTTGCATGAAATAAATATTTTTAAGAAACCAATAGACCTTTGAAATAAATAGATTTAAAAATATTTCGTTTTACATTATTTTATGTTTAATGATATTCTATAAATTACGTTTTGCGTTATTTTTTGTTTAATGATATAATATAGGTAATATATTTTGTTATGTTTTGTTCTGCGGTATATTTAATTATTTTTGATTGGCGCTTTCCGTTATAATTACTTTTACAAATTTCAATCGTTTTTTTGTCAAATACATATAACGTTATAATCATAACGCTTGAAAGCACTGAATTTAAAAATCCAGTTATAATTTTTTTATAAAAATTTAAACTTCAAATATTGACAAAATACGTAAAAATCACGAAAGTGTGCAAATTATTTTCAGTTAGAAAATAGAAATAGATAAAAAATTTCATTTTAAATCTAAGATTTGAAAAGAATTCGAGATTCCTCATGAGTTTGTCTACCTTTAAAAAAAAAAATGTCTACAAGAAAGTCAAATTAAATTTTTATGAGCGTTTGAAATTTAACAACATTGGATATTCACTCGATTTTTCAGGTAGTGTATTTCTTATTTTACCGTAATTCAAAAACGAATAACTGTAGATACTTGAAATTTACATTAGATTATATACTTGATACAATTTTCAAAATATTTGACTCTTTTTGGACTGTTTGTAGATATTTTCAATTTTTAAGTTTTAAAATTTTTTTTCTGTAATTGTCGTTAAAATTTTATTTGTTGGGTCAAAAAGTGTGAAAGTTTAATACTATAGTATACTATAGGCTCCTGATCTATTGTCTTATTATAGTAGTTAAAATATATAAAAAATACATACGCACAATTTTTTTTACAAGCATTGAAATTTTGAGTCTTGACAAAATTTACCAAATTTAAAATTTAAAAATCAATTTGTAGTATGTTGTAGTAAATATTTAAATGTTATAGATAAGGATTCAAAATTTAAAACAATGTTCAACGTAAGTAGTTCATTCTATAACCAAAAAATCGGAAAATATACATAAACAAATTACTTTTAATTTTTTAGATTCTGAGTGAAACGATGAATGTATTGATTTTACAATGATGTGTGTTTTTTTTTTGTGTCTGTCATCACCTTTTAGGATAGTAAAAGTGCTTGGATTTTCTTCAACAGTTTTCTGATAGGAAAGTGAATCTAGTTGGTACTTTGGGGGGTCAAAAGTAAAATTTTTCCAATTGTTTTCAAAAGCGCCGTGAAAAACAAAAGAAAAATTAAGGAAAAACGGGAATTTTTACGCAAAACCTGTTTTCTAGAAAATTGATTTTGGTTTTTGGTGTGACTTTAAAACAAATGACCGTAGATACATGAAATTTTCACCGGTTGTTTAAATTTCCATTTTTTATACATGATAAAAATTTCAAAATATGTTGATTTGTTTTGAGCTGTTTACGGACAATTTCAGTTTCCAATTTAATTAGTTTTTTTTTCTATGAATGTCAATAAAACTTTATTTGTTCAGTAAAAATACTTGAAAATTTAATACAAGGCTCCTACTATATTGTTACAATGACATTTGAAAAATATTAAAAATCCTCAGTCACAGTTTTTTTTTATTAGCATTTGAAGTTCAAAAATTGACAAAATATGTAAACATTTTTCTTTTTAGACCTAAGATTTTAAATTGTAATACAAGATTCCTTATAGGATAATCTACCTTTATCAAAAAAAAAATGTCTATAAGAAACTCAAATTAAATTTTTATGAGCGTTTGAAATTCATATTTTTACAACATTTGATATTCACTCGATTTCTTACGTAACGATTTTCTTATTTTGTTGTAAATAAAAAAGAGTGACTGTAGAAACTTGAAAATTTCACTGAATGTTTATATTAGCATTTTATATATACGATAAAATTTTGAAAATAAATTGACTCTTTTTGAGCTGTTTACGGACATTGTAAGTTTTCAATTTTTTTAGTTTTTTTTTTCTATAAATATCAATAAAGTTTTATGTATTGGGCCAAAAACTGTAAAAAATTAATACAAGGCTCCCGATACATTGGTACAATAGCAGTTGAAAAATATTAAAAATACATAGGCACAATTTTTTTTATAAGCATTTGAAGTTAAAATGTTGACAAAATTTATCAAATTTAAAATTGAATAATTATTTTGTAGTTAAAAATTTATAAAATGTTCAACTTTTATATCTAAGGATTGAAAATTTAAAACAAGATTCCACGTAAATATTTAATTCTGTTGCCAAAAATTCTAAGAAATACATAAGCACAGTTTATTTTTATAGTAATTTTAAGTTCAAATTTGGACGAAATTACATATTAAAAAACCTGGAATAACTATTTTAGTTATTTTGTTGTGATTGTATAATATTATTTGTGGGTACTTGAAACTTCTAAAGTATACTATTATATATCTATGATAGTACCACGGTTTGTTGTTAATGTATAATGCGTTACCTAATGGATATTGTGATATGATTAATTTGGAATTTATTATAGGTACCTATTATAGGTCAATTTTTTTTTAATACTATAGATAAGTATACCTATATAATATGTCTAATACCTAGACTGACAAACCGTCTCCGCTCAGAATCGTTTTTCTTATGCAGTGATATTATATCATTGAATTCAAATTTAATACTATCCATTATACAGTGACCCGCTTGTTACCTACTGTACAGCAAAGCGACATCCACTTACCCATCTTTTTTTAAATGATTTAATTATATTTACAACGATTCAAATGTGTTAAATAGTCTAGAGATATATTTTTGATTTAATTTAAAACTTAATTAAAATTCTTAAAATTAAATTTTAGTATGTTATGGAATACCATTTTTACTATCCTGTATATAGCAGGTATCTGGTGTACGTACAATACGGGAATAGTACGTTTTGCATATAACAAAAAAAACGTTTTGGTATACTTTAGTTTATGATTGGTGCCTATTCTTTTAACATGGGCAATAGTACGTTTTGACGTAAAACTGCGGTGATGGAAAAATTGTGTTTTGTTTTTCTAAATATCATTTGTATGTATGGGAACGGTTCGTTTTTGGTTTAACCAGCCATTTTGAATCGCAGATTTGACTAGGAAATAGTACGTTTTGATCTATTCTGACGACTTATACAAAACATTTT
>NC_042493.1:125664862-125667566 GCF_005508785.2 Acyrthosiphon pisum
TCGGAAGGATAATGCTCATTTTACAAGACACCAAAAGCTTGCTTGTCACTCAAAATGTGGTCGGAAAATTCTTGGACTGAAGTCATGGATTAGTTTAAGAATGCACAATATAAATTGTACTATTCCTGTGGTAAGAACATTATCTGTGTTTGTGTGTGGGTTTTTTACGATAGTTCAGTTTTTAAGTGAGTTATGGACATTTTTAATTAACGCTATATTATATATACGCATTACTTACTAAAAATTTGAACTATTGTAAATAACCCATGAAAAAACACAGATAATGCACTTTCCATCAATTTTCATAATAGGTCGATTCACTCCAATTTTTAAGCTAACGGAGCTACGCGTTTTCCTGAGCGTAAATTTGCCATGTAAGACGAAAGCAACAATTAATGGCTGTGTAGCGTGATAATTAAAATAACACTTATAAAATTATTTTAAGTAGTGGTATTATAAATTTACATATTGTTATGTCTATTATTATCTTACTCGCTATATATTTTTAAGTAATTACCTAAGTTATGATGATTTTATAAAGTACACCATTTTACGGTTTAAAAATGGTATCAATAACAGCCTAGAGATTCCCTATAGATAATAATTTTACTTTTAAATTTTATAAGAGGTAAATTCAATCCAATTTTAGAAATCACAAAGTAAAATGTGTTATTATGAACGTAACATTTGCCATATTAGATACTTACGTAAGACGGAGACTAGAGGGATGGGAATACTTTCTAAAAATAGGGAACAAGTATTACAAAGTTATTTATTATCTTTAGAAGAAAGAAAATGTTCGCATTGCTACTACAATAATATATAAAGGATTGAGATTAAAAATTTTTTTAACATATTTTAAATTATTATACTTGTATTGTAATTTAATGTGTAATGAGTTTCCCAAGGCTTCATCTCTACAACAGAAGTTAAACAGGCATGTACTAACTTGTTGCAATCGAATACTTTTTACACTAACCAGTGGCAAATCATTTTTTTTGGATTAAATTTGGTACAGTAAAAGATTTTTTTTATATGAATGTGGCATAGAGCCTAAATTTACCGGCCCTAAATAATTAACAAAAGATTGCATCGAAGATTTTTGTGTGTATTTTACTAAAATATTATAAAATTTTTCATTTACACCTATGATGACACTCTTAAAAATGAACATAATTGCTACTTTTTTATAGAGAGACTTAATTCGCAGAACACCTTTCAACCCTATAGTTTCCCTTCGTGGATCCTTCTAAATAAGACATAATAAGATTCTTATAATGTTATTCTGGTTTGCCTGCAATATTTTTAAAGTACAGTCACCTAATTCGCCCCAAACTAACAACCCATATTGCAGGATTGACTGGTACCTATATAACGCAAAATAAATGATACACATTTTTAGTATAGGTACTCAGCCTCTTATTTATAAAATCGTTGCAATCGTATAATTTTTGGTCCAACAATATGGTAGATAATCTTTTTTTATTTTAAATTTTCAATGCAATGATTTGTATACCTGCAGGTATATCATTATTGTGTATTGACCTCGATTTCACTATTGTTGCTGCAGATAACTTTAACATAATGTAATAAAATATTAAAAATAGATAATTGATATTATAGGTAAAGGTTAATTATTAGGTATGATTTAATCGTTAACAATTTATTCGAGTGCGTGTTTTCTAATATTTATTATGAACCTTATGATAATATTATATTATTACCCATTAACATTTTTTTAAATGTTTGTTGGATATGCTATTTTTTAATTATATGTATGGTTACTATATATTCATGACATAAATAATACATACAATACAATATTATATTTTACAATACTATCTATCTCTTTCAGCTATAACTTGTGTTGAAAGAGAGAGTAATACAAATTGATAAAAGTTGCATGACAAAAATATGTGATTAATACAATAAAGAAAATTTTAAACATTAATAGACATTTGAGTGGAAAGTTTCACGTATATAATTTTAGATTATAAATACAATTTCACTTACACTAAATAATAAAAACGTATATAATATGATATGTAAGCAACGTTCAAGTAAATACAAATTATGAGAGTTTAGAAAACAACCGTGGTAAGTGTATAATTTTTTGTTTCTGAGCGGAGCGATGAATGTATTGATTTTACAATGATGTGTGTTTTTTTATTTTATTTTTTATTTTTGTGTCTGCTATCACGGGTTTGGAGTTTGGGACACTGCTTCGATTTTCGACCAAAAATTCTTAAAAATATAAAAACACAGTTTTTTATAGTTATTTTATGTTCAAATTAAATAACCAAGAATAACGATTTTAGTTATTTTGTTGTAATTTTATAATATTAATTCAACTTACCGGATACTATATTCATAGTAAGTAAAACTATAATGTAAATATAATACAAAACAACCATACCGACAAACCATCTTGACTCAGAATCATTTTTCTTATACAATGACATTGAATTCAAATTTGACACAATCCATAGTGACCCACTTTTAACCTACAGTACAGCAGACCGACACCCACTTGCCAAACTTTTTTTATGATTAACTTTGGTACAGTCAACGTTTTTTATATGAATGTGAACCCTATAGTTATCCTTCGTAGATCCTTTTAAAGAACACCTATTTAAACAGATTCTTATAATGATATTCTGGTTTATCTGCAATTTGTTTGAAGTACAGTTGCCTAATCCGCCCC
>NC_042493.1:125670680-125672367 GCF_005508785.2 Acyrthosiphon pisum
TATTATTTGGTTATTTTACAAAATAAATAGTAACTTACACTTTATAAAACTTGTTACCTATATATATTATTATTTATTTTATTTATTTGTATATATATATTATGCTTGTATGTACATATTTTAAATACTTTTTGAACAAAGGTATTTACATTTTACATTTTAGTGCCCAAACGTGGTATCTTTTTAGGGATATAGAGTGCCCAAACGTGTTGTGATTTTGTGCCCAAACGTGTAGCAATTTGGGATAAAATGCCCAAACGTGTTGTAGCCAAATAAATAATACGTATTGTAAGTATAGGTAATAGGCCCCTCTTAGTTTATAAAATGTATATGTGATTGCGCGTGTCTTTCCAACTGGATTTTGTGAACGCAGATTCCACCTCATATTATTATCGAATTCAAGGTATCACGGATTGTTGATACTTCGTTTATAAGAAAACATTAGTTATGTCTTTCTATAATATATAATATTTAGTAAATAATATAAAAAATAATACAAAAAAAAAAAATACATATTACTGTCAACGTTTGATATTCAAATGACAGTGCTAGCGAAAATTAGCTCTTAAATTGTCATGAACATTATGCATACAGAAATTAATATCATATCCAAATAAATTATGCTGACACAATGGAAAATATATCTAAATAGTATCTACAGCATATAAATACTAAAAGCGAGGTCAATATATAATAATAATTTACATGCGATGGTTAAATGTTAAACCATCGAACCTTTAAAAATTTGACTGTGAATAACAGTAGAACAACAAACTGTGTTTATGCGTGTATGGGTGTAATATTTTAGACCAAAAATGAAGTGTTTATTTTATCTTTTTGTTTTTGTAATTGCTGTTAATTCGGATACACCAAGTAAACCTTTGTTTTTACCACAATTACCGGTTGTAAGTTCTTAATTTGGTATAAAGCAACCACCACATTGTACCAACAAAATGTCTTCTAATTATATAAACGTATGATATGATACAGCTTAAAAAGATTTTATAATTTTTTTCAGGGTGAATACAAAATAAATATGTTAGCACTGTTACGTTGTGAATTATCGAATGACCGAATTAAATTTAATTTTTACCTGAGCAAAACGTCTGTCAACACCACAGAAATTAAAGGAAATGTAACCTATTATGAACCACTTGATGATTCTTTTAATGTAAGTATATAGTTATTATTATTATTAAATTGTATATTTCCTCTTGAAGTGAGTATAGTTGTTATTATTATTAAATCATTTATAATAATGATAATAATATAAGATTTATTGTTGAACCAATTATTTTGACATTTTATTTACCTAGTTGACAAAAATAAGTACTTACCAAAAACATTGACATCTTATATAATTGTTGAATTTTATTGTATAATGTTGATCTGAAATCTAGGTCGATCTACTTTTGGAAAAAATATTAAAATTGATTTCTTTACAGATTGAGATCAATTTGGCGGTAAAAGATTCAATTGGTGGTTGGAAGGATAATGCCCATATTGTTAAGACACCTAAGGCTTGCTCATCACTGAAAATGTGGGCGGGAAAATTCTGGAAACCACTGACGGAAACCATAGGAATGCACAATATTAATTGTCCTATTCCCGCGGTATGGAAGTATTCTTTAGTCTTTTTTTTTATCAACATCAATAAAACTTTATTTGTTGAGTAAAATATTTC
Organism: Acyrthosiphon pisum; assembly: GCF_005508785.2. Lineage (NCBI taxonomy): Eukaryota > Metazoa > Arthropoda > Insecta > Hemiptera > Aphididae > Acyrthosiphon > Acyrthosiphon pisum. The sequence continues at coordinate 125,672,365 of NC_042493.1, forward strand.
TGT
>NC_042493.1:125672467-125673770 GCF_005508785.2 Acyrthosiphon pisum
ATGGTGTTTTAAATATAAAAAATAACACTTTTACAAAATTATGTGATTATAAAGAATTGTATGTAAATACATCATTTAATTATGATTTCATCGACGAAAGAAATTATAACGAAGAACCACAAAAATATCATGATTACCTATTAAATTTTATAAATAATGTATTCCCAGAAAAAATAGACAGTAAAATAAATATAAATAGAGAAATATTTAAAACAAACATAAACACATCTATTATAATGCATTATAAAGATGTTGTCGATGTTTTTAAAGGTGAACTTCTGCAGAAAAAAGTAGGTACTTACCATAAAACAATTACTGGTCCAAACTTTAGGTAAAGACAATTATATAGAATTGCCAATAATAACATATTATACAACAATAGTAGAACCAAATAACGACAGCGCCTGGTTAGGACAAATAGAAAATAAATTAGCTAGTTCTTCTTCAGAAACATCGTTTAATGGTGTGATTAATTCACAAACATTAAAACTATTGACAGAACCCAGGCGCGGATCTAGAACTAAAATTGAGGGGGGGTCATATTTACGAAAAGACAAAAACTTAATATACAGTTAAGACATAATAAAATAAGAACTTTATAAGAACCCTACATAAAATACAGAAAGACATTTCAAACATTTTATACTAAGATAAAATGAAAATACAAAAATATAACTATAGTTAAATAGGGAATGCAAAATGTTTTTACAGAGGGATATTTATAATTTTAGTTATTTTTGTATACCTATAGATTATAAGTAATTTTCTATTGGTATAGAATAAATAATATATCAGAAATCAAAATCACTACTACTTATTAAATATTTTATCATTTAACAAATATAAAAAATTATATTTATAATATTATTATTTTTTTTATTGTGCTACCAATATTAAACTATAGTACTATACCAGTAACAACCTATTTAAGTATTAACAATCAACCATGTTGCCGTTGAATATGATAATTATAAAATAAAAGTCCTTGATATATGACGAGAAACTTAAGATTTATGAATCAAAAAAGTGAATTTGCATTATAAATAAAGATATATTAAAAATGTTATAAAAGTATTGCACACTTTTTAATTTGTTGCTACACATTTCATAATTGCTACTGCATTGCGGGATCACATTTTACGTATAGCTTGTATTTTTTCTATAATTTTAAACAAATATAATTAACTTATAATTAACGACGATAAGATATCGCTATAAACATATTATGAATTAGTTCGTACTTTATTTTAATAATGAAAAATAAATAATTTGGAATTTAAAATTTAAAATTTACTGCATAAAA
>NC_042493.1:125675187-125679281 GCF_005508785.2 Acyrthosiphon pisum
CCCCCCCCATAGATCCGAGCCTGACAGAACCTCGTATTATTGATGGGAAATATTTTTCAAATGACTTAGGACAAAATAGTGTTACTTAACACAATTTATTGATACTAATTTAAAAATAAAATAAAATTATATTGATTGTGATGATTATAAAAGACTTGCTGTTGTGGAATTCAAATTACATTTTACACAACCTGGTAATGAAGCATTATTTCAAAATGAAAATAACTATAAATACGAAAGCAATTTAGAAATAGATATCCTAAAAGGTAAATATAATATATTTTTCTTTAATATTTAAACATTGGTTTTATAAAATATACAATCATCATGGTAAAATAACAATGAAAATGATGTGTTGTTTGATTATTGTTTGCTCAGTGAATGTATTAATAAAATGTGTTTTATCAGAACAGCTATGATACCAGCTCATTTAAAATATGAAGTTAAAGACAAACGTGCACCATATAAAATACAAGAAGGGTTAAGGATTCTAAAAGAATTGATAGGTGCTAAAAGAGATTATTTTAAAATATATTTTACTAAAGCTATTAATTATTATAAATGGGATATTAATTTAGATTTTAGATAATATTATTGATTCTTATATCGGTTCTTCTAATGATGATGCTCGGAATATTGGTACGGTCCATACAATTTATAAGAAAAGAAATAAAAACCGCGGAAAACTGGTACTATTCAAAATTTAATTTTCAGGGGTCCTACAATATATTTTACAATGTTTGTAATATAATTTTGATAAATCACCATTGACAACAAGTTAAATTTAAATAATACTTAAAACAAAAAATGATGTTAGCAATCAAAATTAACAAAAACACAAATAAGTACAAGTAGCAGGCGGGTAAAATAAATATAAAATGTAGGTACAATAAATATAATATAATATAACGTATGATTAATAATTATTATTTTGTATACTTTGCTACATTATTTAAAAATTGTTCTATTTGAATTTTTAAATTTCATTTGAATAATTTACGTACTGGAATTTCAGTTAGTTCAATAAGTAGATAAATAAAAATATATTATAATATACCGGTTTGAACAAATTAGTTGTTAATTTTCCCGGGCATTTAAAATTTGTATTTTGTGTGCATTTCCACCTTATAGAATTATTATTCTTCCTCAAAACCACATAAGAATATTTCTTATGTACTATTAACTCACTGCCCTTTTGACTTTCAAAATTGTCCATTATATGATACGTATTAGTGTATACAATTGAAAATGATGTACTGGTGAGAACTTGCTGTATACTCGCAGTCCCTCGAGAGTCGTGGTTTCCCATTGATCGTCGGTAAAATTAAATTAAAAATAATCGTTGATATTTTATTCTTTTTTTCATAAAAGTTTGGGAAACCTTGACTATTTTGGACCGTACTTTAAGTATATATATTTTAATACTAATTAAATACATAATATATAAAATTAAATTTTATTAAAAATGATTTAATGTTTTTATTTTTATTACCAATCAACAAGTCTATAATTGTTTAAAGATATATATTGTTTGTTCTATTTTTAATTTGTTTTTTTTTAATTTAAATTTTTATCTATCAATCTTTGTATGTTTTTATATCGCGATCTTTAACTATTTTTCTTGAAGCTTCTGTTATCTAAAAAGTGATATGTGGAAATTTTTTTAAGGCTTTATTGTCATTTAAATATTTTAAAAATATTTTATATTTACAATTATAATATATTTCATTTAATTCCTGTAAAAAAAATTATTTTTTTAATAATTAGATAAAGTACCTGGTATGACTATCCTAACCAACCTAACTTATATATGTAATTTATTTGTATATGATAAATCAATAATATTTATTTTAAATTTTGTAGTAAAACAATTTCACTATACAAATCTTCTATTATATCATAAAAATCTATTAACACATTAAAAAAAAAAATAGTTTTAATATAACCTATAAAATTTGTAATTCTGTAAGTTTTATAAAATACTAATTAATAGTTTTTAAAAATAGTATCATTCTTTATTAAGTGTTTTTATATTTAAGTCAACGCACCCATCAGATATATTTATATCATAAATAACACATAAGTACCTATATTATATATTAATAGGTAATAGAGATACAAAATATTAAGCCATGTTTTTTAATTTAATATAATATTTTAAGCAAATTTTCTTTTAAATATAGATAAACATCATAATTATAATATATTTATATTAGTTATATTATATTTAGTTAATAACAAATCTGACATTTCTAAACATACTAATGTTTTTTTTTTTTTTTAGATAAATCGTTTTAATTTTTAAATATAATAGAAAAATCATCAACACAACTACCTAAATTATCTATTTCATTAATTGTTTTAATAAGAATATTAATATTTTCACAATGATTTTGAATGTATAAATTATTTAATATATTTGAAATATATTTTAAGTCAAATTTATGTTTATGTGTTCCTAAATGTATAATAATAATGTAAGAACATGATTTATTTATTTTAATTCTTGAATTAAATAATCATAATAAAACTTATATAGGTAAGTGTAATAGGAAGACCTGACAAATTAAATAACTTTGTCTTTTCAATATTTTCAATTTTTTTTTTTATACACCTAATTTACAAATCTTTGTGCTACATGTATTGTATAAGCAGTAAAGTAATTTTATTTTATTTTTTAGAACTGAAAATAAAAAACTTTAAGTTAATTTAGTATTAAGTCTTCGAGGAATTCCAAAATATTTTTATACTTATGCAACTAGGTAGTAGGTATGAATAATATCAATAAGCTAGAGCAAAATTAAATATTAATTAATTGAATACTACCAATTAATTCTAGACATCAAATTTGAAAATTTGAATTCAATAGCGATATCGGATGTTTTGTTAGAAATAGTGTTTGATTTGGGGTGGCGAGTGTATATAATTAAACGTAATTAAGTTACTTTAGGTACTCGTTACTTAAAGATAAATGTAATTAAGTTACTTTAATCATTACTCAAATATAATTGCAATGAAATTACTTAACTTTTCAAATAGAAAAGTACCTAAGTACCTAATTCATTACTTTAGCGTTAAAAATTTCTTGGCAATTATCATTCTGCAGGCAATAATTTAACTAGAAATACCTTACCCATAGTAACAAAAGGTATAATTTGAAAAATATGTACAGTTAATAGTTATTTTCATAACAATAGTAATTACTTATAAGTTATGACCACTAAAAATAGTACTAATTAATTGTACTTACCTACGTTTATCAATGGTAATCAATCATCATAGGTATATAGTTCAGTATACTATGTATTTATGTCACAAACTCACAACATAAACCTTAGGCATGTGAAAATGAAATCATAATACATATAGAACACAATAAGCACTTGTAAAATTATAAAAACAAACCGTTTATAAATGACAAAATATGGCTATAATGATTTATAACAGTATAATGTTTAAAATATTTTGATTTTATTTAATTTTCTGAAAAATAATGTTATATTCCAATGTAAATTCTAAACATAGTAATAACTAATAAGAATGTTGAATTTTCAAACTGAACAGTTTTTGTACAACACTAAATTCTTTATAAAACCTGTAAACCAATAATTAATAGGAGCGTATAAAATTTAATAGTCCACGCTAGATAGATATTCATGGGAAACGTTCTGCGAAGGTACCTACCTAACTATTTAAAATAATCAAATTTAATCATGAATTTAATTAACCGTTCTCGTGACTTACGGTGCGATTCGACAAGTCAAATGCCAAAACCATTTAAAACTGAATTGTGGCGAGTTAAAATTAAAATATATATATGTACATATTAGATTGGTAAACATAATAATACCCACATTATAGACATAGATTTTTTTTTCAAATCGCAATGGGGAAGTATTTGATTATTCGAAACTGTAACGCGTTATTCTATAGAAATTACCGATCACAAGTAATTTCCATTACATTTTCGTTACTTGGAAATAACTCGAATCAAATTACGTAACGCTTTACAAACAAAGTAACGCGATACTTCCGTTACGTTACTACCCAACACTGGGTTTTGTCTATCAAAACTAGCTGTGTGCAGTTGCGGG
>NC_042493.1:125681328-125698399 GCF_005508785.2 Acyrthosiphon pisum
CAGTTGCGTTGCCAGGGGGCTAAGGAAGCTATAGCTCCCCCTCCCCCCCATTGACTGTGTTGACCTTAGAATTTTATCAAGATTAATAAAAAAATAAAAAGTAGCAAATAAAAGACATATTTATTCGTATTTTTTTATATTTTTTTCTGAGACTTAGCCCTCCCCCCCCACCATGAAAAATCTTGGTTCCGCCACTGACTGTGTGTCTGTATTGCACATTTGTATGAACATAATATTATGATCTGATTGAACCAGAAATCGAGCATCCAACAGACAGGTAATTCAAACTATGTAGGTACATTAAGCTGGCTGCCTCTGAATAAATAATTAAAGTATTAAATTCCTAATTAGGTACTAGTATTATAAAATACTGTTCTGCTTGTCTATTATACTATTGCATGTACCGTACAAGTTTATAAGTTCAGCAAAATACTCGTCCTCGGATATTTCGTTATTAATTTTTCAAATAATAAATGATTATTCGCATAAGAAATTGTTATAACACAAACCATTAGTAGGTCATGATGAAATGACTGTCAAAATGTATGGATCTATAGCTAATTTAAAACATCAAGATCGGTTTATCATACGTTATACCTGGGCAGTTCTTACTGTAATATAAAAAAAACAACAAAAATTAAAAAGCACAATTTTTATTAAATAAGCACTTAAGTTAAGTTGTAAAAAACGTTTTAGGAATAATAATGGCTTAAAAGTTATATCTTGTAGTGTTTCAAAAATATCATTCATCGGGAATTGTACGTAATGCTAGTAAATATAATTTTACCTATTAAACTGTAGCCTGATTAATAATTATATTACAAACATATTCAGTAAATTCACGCCGTTCTATGCTAAATCAGTAAGTATAATGATAATAATATAACTAATAATAATACGATAAATGCTATTTTTTCATGGCAGTAATTAATTCCTAACTAAATTCTAAAAGTAAAATATATTACAACTATAGTAATATCAATATATAAAAACCGTACTTAGTAATGAGACTGACGGATCGTTTTTCGTGTACCATGATTTGGATGTGTTACAAATTCGACCATTTCATTTTTTTTTTTGTTTGTTATGTTATTTTAAAATTAATAATAAATAATATTATAATTATTTCACAAATAAAAAAAACAAACAAGTACGGATGTTAACTACAGTCTATATTATATAAAATAAAATAAAATGAATAATACAAAGATTGACAACTCCCCAATAAGCATAGCTTGATCTGGGCAGTTTATTTAAATTCAGTTAATGGCATACTAAATATTTACAATACCATAGATAGAAATTACATATTATTACATTTTTGATTAATCATAAATTAATTAGTCTAAGATCAATATTATTTAGGTAAGATTTCAAATCATTTACACTATTATAATTATACATATACTAATTGTAAGCAGTCTACATAATTTAATTGCCATCGGAATAGAACATTTTTGATGCCAAAACGAATGTCACTATCTAATATCAAAACTAACATAATATTATATAAAATAACACGTACAATAATTACAAACATATTTACACGGAGTGCATACACCGGGCAGGCAGTCCGTTTGTCGCTGCTAAGGGCCAATTGTACCATCTCCGATTAAGGCTAAATGGAATTTAATCGGCCGAATTTGGCAGGTTAAATATCTGCTATCAGATGATTAAGCGTGATCAAAGTTTAACCGTAGACAGTACAACTGGCCCGAGTAAAACCGGATTCACAGCTGCGTCGCATGTCGTGTCGATCAAATCGTACCGTGATTGGTAATCACTTTTTTGGTATCATGTAATGACCAAGTTGCAACAGAGTATACCAATAATTGACTACTAACTTTTAAACCATATTGGTTACCAGCCGTAACCATATCACAATAAACAAAGCCCTCGCACGACACGACACACGACGTAGCTGCTGCGTGAAAGCGTCTCGACACGAGTTTTATACTCGTCGCCACGACCGCCGTTGTTGGGCACGTAGGCGTTTATACCGAAATATTTGCTTGTTGCCGAGATACCACCGGTAAATCCGCGAAGATCGAAAGAAATCGCGAATGTAATACCGGCAGGCCACGTGTCCGTTGGCCAATGCAATGCGCATGCACGCCGATCGGTCGATGGGGCATTCACTGTTGAGCGCGAATTTGAGACAGTCGAGGTGCCCATATCTCACGGCTTCCAAGCACGTACGAGAGTCCATGACGGCGCCGTTAACTTGCAGGATCTCCAGGCACCGCAAACGGCCGAGACGCGCCGCTTCGGCGCACGCTAGTCCGTCGGCCGGACAGTCGTTACGGATTGCGTATTGGAAACAGTCCATGTCGCCAGACCTCACGGCTTCCGTAACCGTGCGCGAGTCCCAGGGGACGCCGAGCCTGTGCAGGTACGCCAGGCACGCCGCGTGGCCGTAACCCGCTGCCTCGGCGCACGTTTCCTCGTTGGGCGTACACCCGTTGGCGACCGTGTAACGGAGGCAGTCTAGGTTCCCGCCCCTCGCGGCCCCTAAGCACGTGTGTTCCCAGTCAATGGGAACATTTTTCGCGTGCAGGTACGCAAGGCACTCCGTCCGTCCGTTCCTCGCCGCCTCGTAGGCCGCCGCCGACGTGCACGGACACCCGTAGTTCAACGCGTAACTCAGACAGTGTACGTGCCCGGATCTCGCGGCCATTGCGCACGTATTCGAGTCCCAACGAACGCCGTGCCTGCGCAGGAGCTCGAGACACGCGAGCTGGCCGGACGCCGCTGCGCTGCTGCACGCGGCCGCGGAGCTTGGACAGCCGTTCTCTAACGCGTACACGAGTATCCGAATGTGTCCACCGGACGCGGCCGCCACGACCGTTTCGGGACCCCAGTTCTCGCTCAAGTGCCGCAACAACACGGTGAGCCCATTCGCCAAGGCGTTGTTCCACGTGTGCGCGAAGTCCCACGGGCAACCGTTGTCCCGCGCGTACTTGAAGCACTCGATGTTCTCGAGTCTGGCCGCGATCTGGCACGTGTCGGCGTCCCAGGGACACCCGTTGTTATGGGCGTACATCAAGCAGTCCAGGTGTCCCCCCACGATCGCGTCACAGGGTACGCGTTTGTTCCACGGGCAGCCCAACTCGCGGGCGATCCTCATGCACCGCACGTGCCCATTGAACGCGGCCACGTTGCATATTTCCGAGTATCTGAAGAGTATATCATCATCGTCTGATATTTTTGAGCACAACTTCCCACACATGGACCGTCTATCGCCGAGCGGATTGAACTTGCCGCAGACAGTGTTGTAAAGGATTATTTCCAATAACGCTTTGCAACATTCTTGCAAGTCCAAGTGCGGTACCTCATAATCCCGATAATGTTTCCGCTGAGCTTCATTGCACGCTTTGTAAGAGAGCATTGCCAGACTGAACACGGCGGAAGTACTGTTGTCGTCGGCCATGATAACGGCCGCGCGTGTCCCCAAAAAAAAAAATCGCGGCCAGAGGACTCCCTGTAAATGAATAAAACACAAAACATAATATAGAACAACAATCAATTGTAGTACAGCCGCGTTGCCGGTATGAAAATTAAAAGTTTAAATTTATAGCCAACTGTTAGTGTCTTAAAAAATGTGTAAGGAGGTATTAATTATTATAATTATCTTTAGAACGTACGTATACGAGGCAAGTCCAGTGAGTAAGTGTACTCGTGGCTGTAGGTTATATCAAAGCTAAAAATTACTTAAAATTTGGGGGATTGTTGTCCCCCCAAACCCATCCATGCACTGTTTGCGAAAATTTGTTCAGGACTACTCAAAATAATTAAGCACCCAGCCACGTTAAACGTCAACCATCACTGTAGGTACCTACAATATATTTATGTGACAATGTATAATACTGTATTATAAAAATTGCAATTTTACCAACAGTGATTAGGTAGGTACAACAATTAAAACCAAAGGCGGGTATCATTCTAAACGAATAATGATTCCGAGAGAAAACGGTATGTGGTCTTTCAGTCTATACAATATTAGATACTAACTACTAAGTATATTTTATATTATTGTGAATTGTAATATTAGAGTAATTTATTTTTACTATTAGGCATTAGTACTATACAATAGGCTAAATTCATTTTTGTTGAAAAAATTTCATTTGAAAATGTCATTGTGTGTATAGAATATAATAATATTTTTAAAAAGTATTAAGTACCCAGGAATATTATTTTTAAATTACAAAAAAATCCCTAAAATTGTTATAGGTACCTACTTTGTTAAAATATTAAATTTGAAATTTCTATAAAAAAAACTGTGTTTATAATATATTTTAGATTCTGAGCGGAGCGAGGAAATTAGTGGTTTTACAATGGTGTTTAATTTTATTTTATCCCGTATACAAAATATCTACCAGAAGGAGTACTTCGATTTCAACATATTATAGTTCCTAATTTTTTAGCACATTGAATCAAGATGGTAGGTACTTTAGAACCACCTTTAGGTCATTTTTCGATTTTTCCAATAGATATTTAGTGCCACAGGAAAAACCACCGACAAATTACGATAAACCGCTAAAAATGGGATTTTAATTTCCAACGCTTTGTTTACCACCATAGAAACGAATAAAAAATAATAATACCTATTAGGTATAATATTATAAATTCAGCTTACAGGATATAATAAATAATAACGATATCCAGACTGACAAACATTGACCCACTTGTGACCTACTGTACAGCAAAGCGAAATCCACTTACCCACTTTTTTTTTAGTTTTTTTTCTATAATTGTCAATAAAAAGTTATTTGTTGGGTAAAAAAGCTTAAATAATACAACGCTCCTGATTTATAAGCTCCTGATACTATAGCATTTGATAAATTTAAAAATAGATAGGCACAATTTTTTTTAATTGTTTGGTTATAATATGAACCATTTATGAGAATCTTTGTTTTAAATATTCAACTATAAAAATTATAATATAAAAGCTATACAAATTTAACATTTTATACATTTATAACTACAAAATATTTTGCAAATTTTCGAGATTTTGACGAATTTTGTCAAAATGTTCCATTTAAATGTTTATAAATAATATCGTGCCCACGGATCTTTAATGATTTTCGGGTGAATATCCAATGCCTAACATCAAACGCTCATAACAAATAAATGAGACTGTAGTGTGATTTTATCTAATATAGTCTTAGGATATACCTACATAGATCCAGGGTTCGTAAGTTCATGCACTAAAATATATATAAGTCAGCATAAATTAATGGAATAAACATTGGAAAAAGATGCATTAAAATAAGCACTAAAATATGTAGAAGTACCTATGCATTTTTAAGAACAATATTTTAATTTATGCACTCAAAATATGCATAATTTCAAAAATATTTACACATTAACACTTGGTTGCTGGTTGAAAAAAAATTCTGCACCAAATTCCGATACAAAATGTTTCAAACGGCCAGCAACTATTTGTTTTTCTTTCGGAAATGTTTAAGGTGAAATATGAATACCTAATTTAATTTATCGTATATAGTGGTACGTATACTGAACCTTACATATTTTTTTTTTTTTTAAATAAAATTTCCGAAAAATATTTAAGCGTATATAAGCTTATTGATAGAACTTTTATTTAGACTTAACTTTAAACGGAAAAATAATTCTTTCGAAAATAGTTTAATAGATAGAGTATTTTGTTAGAAAAACTATTTCTTCATCGGATTTGGGAATCACATTACGTTCAAAACCTGGGTGGGCTGAGCCTATATAAAAATCTATATGCTTCTCCCTATTTTTGAAAAATAATTATTGTATATAATTTTAAAGTAATATCCATTTCAATGATATGACTATAGTGTTATCTTTTAATTTTAGGAATGAGTTTATAATGTACCGGCTTGATTGTTACTAATAATATGTATAAATGTATTAAGTATCTATAATATTCTGCAATGATAAATCATATAAAAACATTATATTGATTTGCAGAACTTGATAAGATTTGTTTGAGTTATATAAAATTATTTTGGGTTGGTTAACTGTCAACTGGGTATATAATGTAATTTACATATTATGTAACGGTAAATTCATTTTAAGGGTTCCAAGTAATTTTACTGAAGTTTTTTAAAAACTAAAATTTGAATCACAGACGATGTCACTCTGTTCGAGTTTCCTCGATATTGACTAACTATAATGGATGTGTTAAATTTGAATTTAATGATAATTGATAAATCATTGCATACGAAAAACCATTATGAGCGATTTAGCGAAGCATGTAGATATCAGAAGTCATTTGTATAGGTATTATTAGCCAATTGGTTAAAATGATTGTTAATTTTTTCCAAAAACATCGCATAGATTTATTATTAAACATGTGTCTAAAAAGTGACGTAATTTGGACCACGCAAGGCATTAACATTTGCGTAGGTATTTAAAATCCAATATTGTTGTCATTTAGTACTTTCGCACTTTTGCTATGAATCGAATCGATGACTGTGAGAGTCGTAGTCAACTGCGGGACCATTGCGCCACTCCGATCCCAAATTGTTATTAGCAAGAAAAATAACAATTTTGTCTGAACTACGTCTGAATAAATTATAAATACGTAACCTAATTCGAAACATTGTCTATATTTTATATGATACATTATTTTATTTTTGTAATTACAAAATTATTAATATAAGTAAATGCATTTTCTCTAAATGAATTCTAAAATATTACCTATTTAACATTGGTTCATATATTCATGAAAAATATAGGTATTGTAATATTGTATGTATATACGATAGATAAGGGTGAGAAATTATGGACTGCTCACGAGTGCACAGGATGGATTTTTTGTAGTTGTTTGCAGTGTTGGGTAAATTACTTTTAAAAAGTGATGGAATTACGTTAATCGTTACTTCACATATTTTTATTTAAATTACATTTGCGTTACCTAAAATTATTTTTATCACGTTACTTTACTTTGTCATAAATAAAGTAGTGCGTGGTAGTGCGTTACAAATAACGTTACTTTTTTTTTTAATCTCTGATAACAGTTATCATTTTTTTTTAACCATATTAACATCATGGTAACCGGTAGGTAGGTATATTAGTTTTAAATTCGTACCTATGCCATATAGCCATAAAGGTTGATAGCCGATAGGTGGCTTATACCGTTTTCGATTTGACGCACTTTTTGCACTCGGTGCGCACTGAGTACAAAAACGTATTCGATTTGACCAATATTCAGTGAACTGGTGCGGTGTTTTGTATTCGATTTAATTGCACCGACAACACTCGTGCGCATTTTCTGCACCGCCGATTTTGTCAGTGCAATGAGTGCATTTTATAAATATGAACCGTTTTTCTCGATAACGGGGAACAAAATACGGCGGCCCTATTGACAATTGTATTTCTTTCCATGTCAACATAATATTTTGTTTTCCATAATATTACACATAAATGTATTCGATTTATAAGAAACTAATGCAATTTTCATGCAACACTTGCTCTGTGCCAGTGGAATTTCAGTGCACACTATTTTGTCAAATCGAAAACGTTATTACTCATAAGTCGTAAATCAAAATTCGTTTTAATTAAATTTTATTTTTAAGCCGAACTCTTTTCTTTCTGATAATGAAAGTAATAACATTAATTCCTGGAATGTTTAATAATATTGTTAACTATTATCGGAATCAAAAGTAAATAAAATTGATTTTTAATTTTTCTGGAATATCTTATCAGCTTATTTTTGTACTACATTCAAAACTATTATTTTAATAAGTAACGTGGAAAAGAACGCATTAGTGCGTTACTGCATAGAAATTACTTTTAAAAAGTAATTGCATTACAATTGCGTTACTGTAAGTAAAATGTAATGAAATTACTGCTGCGTTACTGAAAAAGAAATTGCGTTACAGTAATTTGTAATTTGCGTTACGTTACTACCCAACTACTTTGCACGAGTTTGAAACTGTAGGGGTCGGCAACTGGAGGACTGCGGTCCGAATGAAATCAGTTTAGATCCGGACGGCGGAAGGCAAATCTCTGGACACGGTCAACCATTGCACTTGACTATTTTATTATTTTATATTTTATTAATAGAAATTGTATATTTTATTTAATTTATCAGACTCAGATTATAGTTATATCATAATTCATTGCAAATATTTTATCAAGCAGGTAATAATCGGTTTTAATACGATTTTTTTTTACACTTGCAGTGAAGCATCATTTTCAAAAATTAATTTTTTGAAAAACAAACATCGGATAAAATTAACAGACTCTCATCTTGAGAACACATAGCGCATAAGCTATTCTCCACGAGTTCTCGATTTCAAAAAACTGTCTAACAAAAAGAAATGCAATTTTTCGCATTAAATTACTATTATAACATAATATTATACAAAATTATAATTATTTACCTACCTAATATTGTATTTTTTTTTAATATCAATTGATTATAATAACTAGATGATTACTTCTATTTTTATACTGATATTTTTCAAGTATAAAGATTTGACAATGATTTTTTTTACTGGACCTCATTGATTTATTATTTTAATCTTTAGGACTCCAGTAAAAATTACTTGCCAACCCCTGATGTAGATTAAAGTTCTATTTATTTATTTATTTATTGCTCCCTTGAAAGGTAATGACTAATGAGGTACGGTCTGGTATTTTGAAATAAATAATATATATTGGTATACATTGGTAAAAAATTGAGACTGACCCTTGTGAAAAATTTGTTCCAGTCGATCAGGACAGTCTATAAGTTTATAGATAATTAATAGAAAAAATAAATGATATGTATGTATTAAGCTGTCTCCATTCTAATGTAGGGATTTAGGATCTTATGGCGAAATCACTTACTGGTTTACCAGCCAAATCAGTTTTATGAACAGTCATCCAAAGAAATTGTCTTTGAATTTTCTTAAATTTATTTACATGACTAACTTGAGTTGGATTCAAGGCAACCAAGCCAAACTCAAGAATAGGTCTAACAAGAGATGAGCATAAGATAATTAATTAATATAGGGATTGGTTAATTCAGAGCAATTTTTTTTTTCAGAGATCCTAATAGCTTTACTACAAATTATGTTAATAATTAAATATTCAGTGAAGCTAAATCTTCACATAAAGTTACTCCTTCATGAACATGAACAATTTTTTAAGGTTATACTTGTACTTAAACTTATTATACATAGAAACAAGTCAATAATAGCACATAGCAACAAACCTTGTCATTACATTCTAATAAATAAATGATACTCACTCGTTAAGTATGATAATTTTTCATGATAAACGACTCATGTACTGTATATACCTGAAGAATTGTCTGATTATGTTATCTGATATGTAACTTTCTTATTTAAGTATTTTTTGTTGTTAATGATGAAAAGCGTGTGTTAAATTTAACTAAACATTGGATCTTCAATAATAACTTAATGTAACTAGTAATGCTGTGTCCATCGTGAATCCGGCAAGTGTGGCGGAACAGCACGGTCAGACTAGAATTTGCACTCACTTACTAGCTGTTTAATTGTCTATATATATATATATTTAAAAGACAATTTGTTAAAAAGTAAAATACAATTTATTGAAACTTATGATTGTCACACTTATTTGTGTTGTCGAGGATAACCTCACATTCTTGTTGTGTCATTCATATTTTATCTTATATCTAAACATCTTATCAATTGATCATATTATTATCATTACCCACACACTAGCTACTACATTTACTTAAGACACAGCATAATATAGGCTTATGCAATCAACATTATAGATGATTTATTGTATTTCATTAATTTGTGTATAATTGACAATGAATAATTATTAAATCAGATTAAATATATTCATTATAATTATTTCAGACTATGGAACAATTATTATTAGCTATAAATCAACATTTATATGTTTTATTGTTGTTTTCTTATATAAGAATTGTTGGTAAAGCGATAGAGTATGGGGAAATGCAAATATGTACTCCCGGTATGTACTCAATAATCACAATAAAATTTCAAGAAGGAATCTCAAAAACAGTAAGGCAGAGGCGTACTAAAGGGTGTCCGGCCTAGTGGGAATGTGGGGTTACCGGCCCAAATAGTGGTAGATTAAGGTGGGGAACATATAATTAATACTATTGTGTATATTCCATATACTTTTATTTTGTTGTAAACTTACTTAATTTATTTCTTATAGTAATTACAAGTTTTTAAATCTTTACCATTTGCAGCAAGTTGTTGCATATTAAGTTTATAAAAACTTCAGATTTAATTTTTTTTAAATTATTGATTTGTCACTATTTTTCAAAAGTCTGGACTATAAAGCACTTTTAACTTATTTTATTATTACCATGTGTATTTGAAAATATTAATTATCTGCAGTCTTACATGCACAAATAAAGAATTAAGATTAACATTAGGGTAACCTGGTCCTAAGAAGCTAGTATTTAAAAAATAACTTCTATGTAATAAAATGTATTGCCTATGTATTATATAATATTGTCTTGTAATTAAACATAATATCATATATATATTATAATGCAAATACCTATTGACTTATACTATTCAGTTGAAAGTTGAGCCAAAGTTCCCTTAGAATTTGAGTCTAGTTGCACTATTGTGTAAGATGCTGATCAACAATTAGGTAATTAAGCTTAGGTTCATATAATCGTAATGTAGATTATACATAACTAGTAAGGGCCTGTTTTACAATCATAGGTTAAACCTCGGTTAAAGCTAACCCACTGATTATACCAGCCTGTATTTATAGATTGTAATACGGGTACTAAGTAAATATGGGAAATGACACGCTTAAGTATTTTTAAATAGGGGCATATATTATGTATAAGCTGTATACTATTAGACATTTTTAAAGTATATCAAAGGAAATGTTTTCATCAAAAATAAATTCAACCTACTGTTTTATTAATAGTACAATATCCCAAAACATAAAAATGTATTATCATTAAATAGTTTGATTTTTTAGTTATCAGTAAATATAAATGTATTATACTAAACTACAATATTGATCAGTGGCAAATGCTGACTCCGATGCATAGGCATGCTCATTTATCATAATGTACTATAGTTCTATTTAATTTATAAATGTATAAGACTTAAATTTAATTAATACCTATTAATTATTATATTACTTTAATTTTGATTATATTACAAAATTTATTGACAAAGCGCATGCCTTGGGTGGTAAGTACCGCGGCTAAAGGTCTCGGAATAACAGGTATTTAACAGCGATAATAAGCGTTGTATAGCTTGCGCACACAGCTATTGCATGCTCTGTCAGTAAATGTTACGATACTGATAATTATACCAGAAATAAATGATATTTTTGTCATACATTATGAATTTTTTAAATACGTAACATTATATTATTGACGACAAAATAATATTGAGGTTTAAAATAATTTGTTTGATAATATGAAAACGAATCAATTAATTACATACAATGTTGTTGAGCATTTACAATATATTGTATAAAAAAGTGTTTGTGATGATATTATACAGAATCGAATTAAGAGCATACAAATTGATATTTAGTTAAGGGGCCTCGCCATCGCATTGATTTAAGGAGAATCATTTAGGCAATTTCTAATCTCGTTGTCGCCACCCGAGGTCTATGTGTTAGTCGTAAATGATTATTAGTGTGTGTGGCGTCCATGCGGGTCAATTGTAGTGGTACGGAGGGCACTCGCACGCACATGTCAGTGTGTAATATTGTGATCGTGAAAAAAATGTTTATTTTTCACTCAAACACACAATTCTAATTCCAACACAACGTCGCAACGATTAACTCGATTTGCATTCTGACAAAATATTCTTTTTTTCCACAACATTTACGAGGCATCGGTCGAGGTATATTTTTAAAATTGTATTTAGTTAATTAAATATTTAAGTTGGAAATTCTGAATTATTTTGATTTTTCTACAATTTTTATTGCATTTTAAATTACAAAAATTAAAAATGTGGCTCGACCGTTTCCTTGTATATATTACGGACAATCCGAATATTTTTTCAGAATAAAAATCGTGATAAATGTCGGCCCGTACCGTTGGAATTGGAGACAGTAGTTTTTGACAAAAAAAGACGTGGTAGCGAGGCCCCTTAAAGTAAATGTAATTCATCAATGACTGAATAATTTTTTTAAATTTAATTACAAATTAAGAGTTTAATACTCAAATATATATAAAAAAATATAAAAATTATACTTAATAGAAACGTGTAACACAAACTACAAGTGTACCTAGACATTGAGTACAACACAATATCCAGATAAAACAATTTACAAAATCTATTAACTATTACTATTTTATGGGTTGTTATACATAATCACTAAACAGTTTAAGTGTAGAATGAGTAATCTGTTATCCTCTTAGTATTAGTCTTAGAATTAGCATAAAGCTACAATACCTACTAAAATATTTTAAATATTTTAACTCTATTAAATGTATATATATTTTATTGACGTTTTTAATTTTAAATTTATTTTGTTTATATTCTAAAAATGCTAATAAAAATGTTTGCTGTCTAAAAGTTCAAAAAATTAAAACAAAATTCTCCTAAGTTGTTACTAGGTAGGTATATCAATTGAAAAATATTAAAGATGCACAAGCATGAATTTTTTACAAGCATTTGTATTTGGATTTTAAATTTTGTCAATACTTGTCAAAACATTGCAAGTAATTTTACAGTTAAAAATGTACAAAATATTCAATTTTTATAGTTTAGGATTGATAATTTAAAATGAGTTTTCCCACAAGTAGATCACATTGTAACTAAAAATATAAAAAATACATAAAAAAAGTTTTCTTTTCTATAGACATTTTTACTCAAATGTGGATGAAATAGATATTTATACAAAGAATTACGGTATTAGTTGTTTTGTTGTAAATTAAAAATATTATTTATGGGTAATTGTAACTTTATTTATTAAAAATTTTGATATAAGCATTCATTGAAAATGGTATGTACTTACACTTATTTTTTAGTTATACCAAAAAAAAAAAAAAGGAATTTTCCGAAAACTAGTTATGTATATGACTGGACTTGTATTCAATATTTTATCATTAGACATTTGACTCTCAACTGTTTGCTGTACTATGTTTGAAGTCCTCCTATAAATTCAATAATCTGTATTGAAAGCTACTACTTCAGAGCTCAAACAACTAGAGCATATAAAGGAGGAAGATTGTTGGCTGACTTATATAGAAATTAATAATTTTTTAAGACTGTACAATAATATACCTATGAAAATACAGCTAACAATTTATGTAAGTACTCATACATTTGTAATACTGAGTTTAATATTTTTTGTTTACTACCTAAAAAAGATCGTTCTCAATGTTTACGTGAGTTATATTAAATACTGATGATATTGAAAAAGTTCTTTTAGTTGAAGAAAAAAATCTTAGTGGAATAGAAGAAGAAAATGATAAACAATTAGCTTTAAATTATATAAATACCTAATAGCATGGATTATGATTACTATAGATCGCTCACTGCGGTACAAAATAGGCTATGTTAGTAAATTCATAATCAATTTTAATAATAAAATATAATTACCTATACATATTATGACCTTCAAGCAATACTTCCAACCCCTAGGGAGTAGAAGTATCTGCCTTCTATTATAAATAAAATTATCCATTTACAATTTTACAATATTATGTTAGAAGAAAATAATCAGTTTGTTACATTTGGAACAAAAGTGAAGCAAATAGGAGTTAAGAGGACACCGGACCGAATGTGTTGTCTTTGTTTTACAAATGTACAACATGGCAAGTTTTGCGTTCACAATAATACATTTTACTCTGTAATTTGTAAGATTACAGTAAAATGACCTCTTATGAAATTTAAATCTAAGATTATTATTTAGGGCATATCATAGGATGTTTATTATACTTTAATTTTAAAGTGAGTTCTGATTATTTTAAGATGTACAAACAATTTACAATTTTAAAATACTCATAACACGCTTTAAAATTAAAATATAATAAAAAGCCTATGAAACGTCAATCTTACTTTTTAAATTTTTATTAAATTTTATTGTGATTTATTCATCTTATAATAACTATCATCAATTAATAACTTAGTTTTACAAAGGAATTTTTATAAATAATACCTATTGTTACTTTTTATTATTTGATTTGATACTCAAATTACACATGTAGACAAAAATGATTATTTAAAAACGAATAGTAACATAAATCAATATGTTTTCAAACATTTGTGAATAACATTAATAATAACACATCCATTTTAAACATCTAGCAAGCATTTTTAAGAACAATGTCACTTAACATATGTTTTCTATCTAAACAACATAAAAATGTCATTTTTAGTGTTTTTTATGTATCTAAAATAACTAATTGATATGTTAAAATATAACAATATAAAATGTCAACAAATTTGGTGCAATTTTCATATTTTGTTTTTCTGTTCATATTTAACAAATAGAAATAAACGTTAAGATACAAGCAAGGGTTGATAAGATATTTAATAGGATTGCAACACATTGTTGCTCTCTCTGGTTCATTAGCAAAGCAGAGAAAATGCATTCATGCAAAATCATAGTGCAGCACTACAGCGCATTACTAAGTGATGTAATTTAAGTAATACCACCGAGTCAAAGCATTCAAATTTTTTAACTCTAAGTCTGCCTAACTAAGTAAATTTAAATACCCTTTACAAACCTTGATTCTGATACTTAGCACCACACGCTTCAGTAGCTGGAGAATCTTCTTGTATTTATTTGACAGTATTTTTCAGCGTCACCTGAAATAGTGATAATACTAAATCAATCAATACTTAAAGTTACATTATAAACATACTGCGATAGTACAGTCGTAGAGACTATAATAATATAGAATCTAATTAATCACATATATTCTAAATCCCGTTTAACGGCTTAGTAAATCAAAAAACGCACGTATGATACACAAGCATACCAGGCCTAATTAATAGGAATATTAATATAATTTAATCAATAATAGTAAGTTGAAAACACTAACTATAGTGTATAAAGTATAACATTTTAGTAACTTGCGTTAAAAACTATTAGATTCCTGATTCAATTCAGCAACATTACCAGTCAAGATTTTTAAGCAAATTTGCCTGTACATTTATAAAATTGAGTACAGCAGTAGGTACGGCTTGTGACAAAGTGATGTCATTTAAGTACTTAATACAACTAACTCAACACATTCAATTTTTAAGTCAAATTCTAAGTCTGCCTAACTAAGAAATTTTTTGAAACATTTACAAACCTTGATGCCGATACTCTGCACCGCACACTTCAGTAGCTGGACGTATTTCGATATCTTTTATATTAATATTATCCTCTTGAATTCTTTTGACAGTATTTTTTCCATAATCGGCTGAAATAATGATAATATAAAATCAATCAATACAATAATATTGTAAACATAATGCAATAATACAGTGGAGGCTATCATTAATGTAGAACCGAATTAATCGCATACATCTTAAGGCCCGGTCTACAGCCGTCGGCGTGTATGAACTTTAATGATGTAAATCGAAAAACTCTCGTTAGATACGCATGTGTGAAACGGGCCTATGTAGCAGCTACTACCTAACACTGATCTTTAATACAATTTAACCAATAACAAATTGAAACGATAAACGACTATTGGATTCAGGACTACACTAATCGCGATTGACACTAAGTACGATGAAAAGGAACAGCTATTGCAATGCGTCAATGCGGATTTTCTAATAAACGCAACGTAACCTAAGCGGCGTGGATGTAAAAAATAATCACAGGAAACGCCCAATAACCACTATCAACAAGTCGCAACTCACAACTACGAACGCATGTCAACTTACTGTTCTTGCTAACTGGTAATAATTTCAACGACGAACCACTGTTGCTAGTCGTATAACTTACTTGTAAGTCGTATCGGCGGATCGACGTGTGAGCAGATCACAGACTATTAGCAGAGAAACGGTAGTACCCGGCGGCCGTGATCGGTAAAATATTATGGCGTCGTGTTACTATAATAATAATAATAATAATAATCGATGTGCACAGTTGTTGCGTAGCACGGCGGCGGCTGTGGATAGCGACGGGTGACGGTAGCTTCCGACAACTGGCGACCAATCACAGCGCAGCCGACACTCGCCAGCTGGGGGGTCTGACGGCTGTCGGCGACTCATTTGCGTGCGAAAGTGGGAATTCTTTATTCTGAATAGAGTTTAGATAAGGAACATTGTTAAAAGTGAAGCTGTGAACCGCCGCCATTTCGTCGGTTGGCAAAAAATTTAATTTATCATACAAAATGTATTGGGAATAATATTTTTTTTAATGGTCAAATAAAATAGCAAACGTAAAATGACTTATATAAAATATATATTTTTTTTTTAACCAACATGCTTAAAAATAATAAAATACGATACAATATAAATCATAATATCATCTGATTCGTCATATGAAATACTATATAATTGCCAACCAACTTCGAAGCTTCAATTCATGACTGGAGTTCGCTGTCTAGTACTATATAGAAATCTGTAATATATCTAAGCAGGTATGTCGGCAGCTTATCACAAAAATACGAGTTTTGGTCCTAGTTCGCGCTGGTGTTCACAGCTGTTTTCATTGTTCGTCCAATTTTGTTGTATATTCCTTAGAAAAGAAAACATATTTTACCGTTTTCTCCAACGACCACCAGCCATCGGCGTAGTCTTAATATATAAAATGAAGATCAGCTGACTACCAGAACAGCTGTCTGCAAGCCACCCGTGGAACGGAAAACGCCAGCCAAGTGAAACCGTGGCGTAAAAAATTTAACACCGCTCCGTTTCTACAGTCCGCCCGACCCGTTCCCGGCGATTCCTTGGCGCGTCCAATCGCGTGCCTTCGCCGCGGCGGCGGCGGTCGGTTGGTTTTCAAATGCTTTTTTCGCCAGCGTCAGTCGTTATTATTGCTTTTTTTTTTCTCGATTCGTTTCGTCTTTTCAATCTCCGCCTGTGCTCTATTTGTTAAGTTTATTTCTTTTAAAACCCGTGGATATGCGGTTTGTACCCAAATTCGGTTTGTACACTTAAAATTCGCGTTCACGAAATGTAGGTCGGTC
>NC_042493.1:125699302-125702062 GCF_005508785.2 Acyrthosiphon pisum
CAGGTGGATTGCTTATTTTTTGTTCTGTCTTAGACGGGCGATAACTAACTTGCTAGACACTCTAACATGCGGGTTTTCGAATTTAAACTTTTTTTCACATACAAAAAAACACCGGACATACGCTGGGGGATAGTATCATTGAATTGTCGATTTTCATGGGCCATGGGAGATTCCTAGACACTGAAACTCGACTTTTAAACTTTCCCGTCTACGAAACGAGACCACCATAGAGCCAGGCCTTATCAGAAATTCTTATCACAAAATCTCTTTCTTTATAAGTGTGGCATTTATAATTCGACTGTGTCTCCAAAATCAGTATTCACTTACATCTAACACGGGGGGACCGGGGGTCGAACTATATTTTCCATTCTTCAGTTACCTACGCTATCAACGTGGTCGGCAATCCACCGTAGGTGGATTGCATACCTGGTGATATAGGTACGCTTCTCATAATGCCCGCGATTCGATTCCCTACCTATGTGATTTGATGACTGATAGCTAGACAATCGACTGTTCACTTTTTAACAACACAGGAGATCGTATCCAGCCTATCCATTTACAACATTTGTGACGGATTGCTTAAACGTTCCCGCCAAAACGTCAAGCCTTATCTCCAATCCATATCACTAATCTTTATCACAAATCCTACATTTTCGTCTTACAACTTTACTGTCGTGACTTTTATAATTCCAACGACATTGTCTCCAAAATCGGTATCCACTTTCAGCGAGTCCAACGGGCCTCGAGTTACACTTAGAGCTAGTTTGGTATAATTTAATAATTATCAAATAATTTTCAATAATTGAAAGTAATCACCATGAGGGGCTACAAAAGCGCCGGTTGTCGTTTGCGCATCACTATTGTTATTTTTGACCTTTTTTGTAAGACAGTTGCGCATCGTTCGATTTATGGGTTATACATCGTTGCGCATCGATAGTTTAAAAGGTCGTACATCATTTGCGCATCAATATTATTTAACAATAGAACTGAAAAAAAGGTGTATACCCAAAAACGTTTAGCTTTTCTCAAACTATAATATGTATATTTGTATTATAATTATAACTATGACTGTAATATTCCTAATTGAACTGAACAAAATTTAGTTGAATTAATTTTTACTCAAACTACCTATATTATGTTATATTATGTATATTTTTTACTATAAATATGGCCATGTAATGTACCTAATTCAATTGAATATTAAATTTGTAACCACAAAATAATTTGCAAATTGTTGAGCTTTTTATAAATTTGGTTAACATTTGAACTTTAAATGCTTATTGAACAAAAACTTGTGCCTATGTATATTAAATTATTCATTATCTATATAATATTATATGCGTGTATAATTATTTTTTATACCCTTCTATTGTATATCATTTTGATGCGCATATGATGTACGATAATTTGGTGCAGGTAAACAGAGGATACGCAAACGATAATCTGCCGCCGATGCGCAAACGCTATACGATATTTTGGCACAGGTAAACAGATGATGCGCAAATGATATACGGCCTACAAAAGTTTCTGCGGGGGCTCTAGCCCCCATAGCCCCCAAGCATACTACGCCACTAGCAGAACTGCAGATAAGCTGCTGACGATGGTTTAAGATAAAATGGTTATTGGTTACGCGTCGACCACAGATATATGAAAATATTTTCTTAATTAATTTACTTATATATAACCGAAATCAATAATACAAGGAACATAAACCATAATATTATTTTGTATTAGTTTGCATATAATAATATAATATTATTCATTGTTACAGGTATAAGATATTAGTACATTTTATTGTTATATTTAGTATTGTACTAGCCCTCCGGTCTAGCCGGGAGATGCCCCCGGACCATGGGCGCCACTACAGTAAAATGTACCGGAGTGCTAAAACGTAAGGTACAACATGAGAACCTCCCTTTCTTATGATACGCAAAATTACTGCAGTTCATACAAATTGCGTACCAAGCCAGGTAAACGAACCTTTTTAAACGAATTGCGTCCCAGACGACGAGTACCCAGAAAAACAGTAAGGGAACGAATACTATATTTTAGAAATAAAATAAATCAATAAATAATAATGAAATCACGATTAAAGATTATGTTAACATATTAGTCAATAAATATAAATACAGACAAAATTAAAATATTATACGTTTATGACTTATGATTTATACTACCTATGATATTATGTTTTCACAGTTACAATTTGTATATATCCATTGCGATTTATACTATGATATTATATTTTTACAATCACATTTTTTTTTTTTTAAATGTGTGTTGCCACTTAGGCCTGTTACGATGAAATGAAACTATGGAACCTAGGTTGTGATGATGCTACCTTGACATGGGCAACTTAATGCCCACTGCCTTGGATTCAACGGGGTAGGCAACTTAATGTGCACTGTCTTAAAATGACCGGGAAGGCAGCCAGATACGACGACGACAAAGATAGGAGGGGACCAAAAGAGACTTAAAATTAACGGACCAAGGAAGTTGAATTTATGCACGGGAATAAGGAAGATGAGTTTAGTTATATGGGGGGGATGTCTTGGTGGTCGGAATCGGTTTGGTGCAATGACCACCAAGCTCACAGAAATCGGCGAATACTTAAAATCTACACTTAAATCTACGATGATGATAATGATATGGATGATGGCTGCAACGAATGACACCGACGGTGACTGAACTCGAAGACCCTGGCGGCCTCTCACACACCACGGCGGGTGCTGGCGGTCTTACGCAATCGATGATGACACC
>NC_042493.1:125702112-125709468 GCF_005508785.2 Acyrthosiphon pisum
GATGGAAGAGCCCCGTCCAACGATGTCTCAATGACTAGCTGGTGTAGATGAGTACACGACAATAATACCAACCAGAAATACAATAGAACTCACGTAAATGCTGGTAATGGTGGCGCTTATTGCAATAATGACAAGAATACAACGGTTCCGTGTCGCACTGACTCGGCCGGTGGTAGAATTTTATATAATAATAATATGTCGCAATGACTGATCAGGTATAAATATATAATATACATATGTTGCCGCAGTGGCAACAAAACAAACACTTCCGCGGTGCTTCAATAGCAAAAAAAAAGAAAAACAATTAACACGAATCAATAATACAGTAATTAATATAAGTAGGTACGTAGATGTGTATAATAACACTTAACGGTAAAAAAAAATTAATAACAACAATAAGGGCGTTGGCCGCGTAATCACAACAAAAACATTAAAACAGATGATATAAAAACAAAGACAATATGACGACAACGATAACAATAATAATAAATTAATTTATATAGGTGATTATAATTCACATACCTAAAGAGTAACGATTAAACGAGGACGAGGAAGGGGGAGAGAGATAAAGACTGATCGCCGCCGCTGCGCTGTTTTGCATATCGCATGATAATCACAACACTGTGTCGCGGCAACAATGTGAATATGATGATTTATATTATGATATTATGTTTTCACAGTTACAATTTTTTATATAACTTGACGTCTTTATTATTTCAATATCACTTTAGGAACCACTCAACTATAGATAAAAAGGTAACATTCGTTCAAAAAGGTTCGTTTGCCTGATTTGGTACGCAGTTCATGTGTGCCCAAATTACTGCATACTAAAATGTAATGTTTCTATATTTTAAGATGATGTCTTTATGATATAATTTTGTATATGTTTTAAAGCAATCTTCGAGTAAAATCACCCATTACAAAAAATATAGAGAATAATATATTTGAGGGAATGTATAACATTTTTCTGTTTATTTTGAAAGTCAAATACAAAGTCAAATAACAATAAAATATAAAATCGATATGTCATTCCCTCAAAAATATTATTCTCTATCTTTTTTGTAATGGGTGATTTTACATGGGTGACTATTTAAAAACATAGTGGCTCTGCGTTAATGCGTTTTTTTCTATGCTGAGAAAGAAAACAAATAGTGCGCTGACATACTCTTAATCATTAAATAATCTAACATAAAATATTAATTCAGCATTTCATAGTTTATTTAATTGAGTTCAAGACAAAAATACGACAATATAGTAAGGATTTAAATGTGACAAGTCCTCGTAACCAGTAACCACGATGTACAAGTGTAAAGTATAAAGCACTATAATCAGCCAAATGTAGAATAACTAAATTATCAAGTACCAACTAATTTACAAGTCAAAAATACAATACAAGTATACAACAGTGGTGAATGGTGGACACGTATTATTAATGTATCAAGATGGCAAAAAGACGTATTTAGGGCTTGAAACCGATTGAAATAATTTCGGTTTCGGTTTCGATTTTGTTTACCGGTTTTTAATTTTTTCCATTTCGGTTTCAATTTTTCAATACCGGTATTAGGAAATTTCGATTTCGGTTTCGATTTTGTATACCGGTTTTGAAATTTTACGATTTTGGTTTCAACTTAACATTTAACAATACCGGTATTAAGAAATTTCGGTCTAGGTTTCGGTTTTGAATACCGGTTTCTAAATATTTCAGTTTCAACTTAGCAATACCGGTATTAAGAAATTTCGGTTTTGGTTTCGGTTTTGTATACCGGTTTCTAAAGTATTTTCAGGGGGCTGTGTCGTCCATACAATTATCATTCTTTGTTTCGTATTGTCAATTGTCATATATAGTATTTGCTAGTAACTTTAATTAAGTCATTACTATTTATAAAGCAACTAATAATTTTACGAATAATGAAATGTTTATCAACAAAATTAATTATGATCTCAATTTTATTATGATTATTAATTATGCGTATTAATGGAATTTACATATTTAAAAACACGTCAGTTAAAAAAAAATAACGGTTTCCAATTTTTTTTCAGATTTCGGTTTTGCATTTAATACTGGTTTCCAATTTTTTACGGTTGCGATTTTGAATTTAATACCGATATCCAATTTATTTCGGTTTCGGTTTTAAATTATAATACCGGTATCAACCTTTTTCCGGTTTCAGCTTTAATACCGGTATCCAATTTTTTTCGGTATAGTTTTTGATTACGGTTACGGTTTCGGTTTTAAAACGGTTTATAACGGTTTCTGAAATCGGTTTTGAAAACGGTTTCAAGCCCTGATTTTTATATAGAATTTTTAAATTCATTATCCATAACTATATTAATATTAAGGTTGATGAAAGGGTCGTTTTATCGTTCATTTAGACCAATAAGCGGAAGAAAAATAATATATTTCCAGTAGTCCAATGACCAATTTTAATTTTGAAAAAATATTTGAATTACTTATTCTCTTTTCTAGGTAATTTAGGAAATGGATTTCCGATAATTTTTTTACGCTCCGGATCGAGAGATATTTGCTTAGACCCACAATACGAAAAAATTTACGAAAAATACAAAGAAATATAATATATTGTATTTATTGTATGATATTATAATATTACAATGACAATTTACAGAATATATATCCAATTGTAATAATTCCTAATAATTTAAATAATGTATGGGTACATGTATTTATTGGTACATAATAAATAATATACAGCCATATAATGTAATATTGACAAATACAATTCATATAAATATGTACCTGTATACAATGTGTTCCAGGAAGAAGGACCGACCGACGTCATATGGAAGTATACCCAAAATTATGAAGAAATACCCTTTAAAGAGTGGGTCTAACTTTTTTATTTTTTAAGTTATGGGCAGTTAACTTTTTTTTTATCAAAACCAAACCTATCACACATCTTTTTATGTATCTTCAAAACTATTCAACATTTTGACGTAATTTTTTTTTTTTATCTTGCTATTTAAGTGTTCTATAACCAACATTGCAATTAAACCAGAAATATGCTAATTATTTTTATTAATTTGAAAATATAATTGTTTTTTTTATCAAAAATTAATATTTTTAAAAATAAATCGCGTATAACTAAAAAAACTTAGTATTTACAATAGGTTTTTTGCTTACTGTGTTATTCTACTGAATAATAACTAGAATAAATTAAAACTTTGGTTTTCATATCTTCCATAATTGCAGAATTATACGCTGCTATACAGTACCTACACGTCTGTTATGATTGTAATTATTGCCAATGGATAATTTTATTAAAGATCGAGCTTAAATAAGCCATAAACTCATTAGAGGTGATATCAATTATTTAATAAGTTAGTTTATTTTTTAAAGACAAAATAAAATATGATTAACGTAAAAAAAATAAAAAAATACAGGATAATTAAAAAGTAGATAAAAATAAAAATAAATAACAAGAAAATAAATGTTATGTTTAATTAATTGATCAGATTTTCAAAATATTCCTCACCTAACTGTAGACAAGCTTGAGCTCTAAATGAAATACTTTGTGTACCTAGTCTTTTGTATTTTTGGGTGATTCTGTTGTATGTCTTCTGCTGCGATGTTAATACGTTCCAACAATTGCTCACGGCTTTCGATGATGACCGCATACACTTCCTGCTTCATATATCCCCACAAATAAAAATCAAAAGGTGTTAAATCAGGCGATCGTGGTGGCCAAGCTACTGTACTACCACGCCCAATCCATTGTGGATAATGTGCATTCAAAAATTGACGAACTGAATGAGCAAAGTATGCAGGAGCGCCATGCATCAAGAAACCACATTACTTAGCGTGTTGCACATCTTCTAAGAGTACTGACAATATCTATTGTAAAAAGTCCAAACAAATTTCTTGATTTAGCCGATTAGGTAAAATATGTGGTCCAATAACTGAATCGTCTATCATTCCAGCCCAAACATTAATTGAAAATTGATATTGGAAGCAAGTTGGCCATACAAAGTGGGGATGCTCAACCGCCCAGACATGTGTGTTACGTTGATTTGTTATACCTGTTCTGTTTAACGTTGTTTCATCAGTAGAATAATACAATAAGCAAAAAACCCATGGGTATTAAATACTACATTTTTGGAGTTATACGCAATTTACTTTTAAAAATATTAATTTTTGATAATAAATAATTACTTAAAAAAAAAATAATTTGCACATTTCTGGTTTAATTGCGTATGTTGGTTGATAGCAGACTTAAATAGATTTAAGATTAAAAAAAAAATTACGCCAAAATTTTGAATAATTTTGAAGATACATAAAAAAAATGTGTGATAGGTTTGGTTTTGATAAAAAAAAGATAACTGCTCATAACTTAAAAAATCAAAAAGTTAGACCCACTCTTTAAAGGGTATTTCTTTATAATTTTGGGTATACTTTCATATGATGTCGGCCGGTCACTTCCCCCCGAATACATTGTATATAGTGTATACAGGGCCTTATAAATTGAGGTTTGGTGGCGCCCTTGTCGAATCACTGCATTTGCGCCAACCCCCACTAAGTTAAAAAAAACCATTTGTGATACATAAAACATTTAAATATGTATAAATATACATAGTATATACTAAGTAATAACTAGTAACCTTTGGGCTTTGATAACTATTTGTGTTTATATTACTTAAATAAATAAAAAAAATTACTACATTATAAAAACAAGGAATTTTGTACTCAAGTCAATTTGACGTCCACGACGTCAAAATCAGTCGTCACTCGGCAGCAGTTAAACAGAAAATAAAATCGTTGTACTGTACTTTATATTATCTTTGCTATAGTTGACAATAATAACACTTTTTTGTCTTTGAAGAAAGATAATAACGCGATGATAGGCAATAATACAACTGGCCCGACATCACAGTACGATAATACTATTTTAAGAATTACGTAGTTGCCGTTTACTGGATATTCAAATAATATTTTCTGATGCCTAATATCTGAATAACAGGAAACGTAGGTACATTTTGTATAAGTACAGTAGTTATGCTATAAACACTTAACACATGCCTAATATTTTTTACGAGAATATTATTCACATCAAGCCCGGATTAAGGGGGGGGGGGCATGGCCCCCGGTCCTTGATAGTTAGAATTTATTTAGGGGCCTCTGATTTTTCCATTACTTTTTTCGTTATATGCTATGTAACACTGCATAAATCACCAAAAAAAAAAAAATCGACGATTATTTACCTAGGAAAAAAGCTTGTAAATTATAATTTATAAATAAAGTGATACATTATTCATTATTTTTTGCTATATACCTAATATCTATATATTATATTTATTAGAACATGTACCTAATATTAAATAATATACAATGTGTTTCAGGGTGAAGTGACCGGCTAACGTTATATGAAAGTATACCAAAAATGATGAAGAAATACTCTTTAGAGATTGAATCTAACTCTTTTTATTTTTTTTAGTTATGGGCAATTAACTTTTTTCTCATCAAAACCATGCGTATCAAGCATTTGTTTATGTATCTTCAAAACTTTTTAATATTTTGACTTATATTTATTTTTATTTTAAAGCTATTTATTTGTCCTAAACGAATAACCGTAGATATTTGCGTTTTATATCATATGTTTATTTTATAAATTCAATATATTTTGACTTGTTTTGATCTGTTTACAGGCAATTTAAATATTAAATATTGAGGGGGGACGTTAGTAAAATGCTGCCCCAGGCCACTTAATGTCTAAATGCACCACTGTAAATATTACAAAGTACAATTACAACAACTGAAATACTTACGCAATTAAACCAAAAATGTGCTAATTATTTTTATTAAATTAAAAAAAGAGAAAAGAGTAGGCAAAAATTAGTATTTTTAAAAGGAAATTGCGCATTTTTCCAAATAATTTATGAATTAATAAATAAAACTATGAGTTTTTGTTTTTTTGTACTGTGACAACTAAATTTACCGAATAGTATAAAATCAAACGATTGACGACCAATTAACCAACTCAATCCTAGGGAAACTAAGATTGTGACGATTAACAGGAATATATTATGAAAACCAAACTTTCAAGGTATTCTAGTTATTATTCAGTATAATTCAGTAGAATAATACAAAAAAACAAAAAACCCAAACTAAGTAATATTATTTTGAATAATACACGATTTCTTTTTAAAAATGCTAATTTTTCCCAACTTTTTTAATTTAATAAAAATAATTGGTGCATTTCTAGTTCAATTGCATATATCGGAGTGTTGGTAGGACAATTAAATAGCTTTAAAATAAAAAAAAATACATTAAAATGTTGAACATTTTTGAAGATACATAAACAAATGCATGATATGTATGGTTTTGATAAAAAAGTTAATTGCCCATAACTTAAAAAATTAAGAAATTTAGACCCAATCTTCATAATTTTTGGTACACTTTCATATGACGTCAACTGTTCACTTCACCCTGGAACACATTATATACATTAATATTTTTTTTCGTACAGGGGCCTCATTTAAAACTTTGGCCCTTGGGCCTCAAAATGTCTTAATCCGGGCTTGATTCACATATCAATATTAAATTATACGTATAAATATAATAATATATAGATATAATATAATATAACTCGTAGATATTTCATGTATAATGAAAAATAGTTAAAATGCTGTAGGTACTCCAACAGGACCAACATAAATAATTTTTATATAATAAAAATATAGTGAGGCTCTACTATAGTAAATCGTTAAAATAAATATACATGTTTCAAAATTTTTTATCAGACGGTACTGCTGGGATCCTTCTTAATATACAATTAATGTTATTTATGTTAAGAAGGTGTCAGAAAACGGTTGGATTGGTTTTTTTTCTATACCTATAATTCAGTTAATAATATTCCTTAATATACTTTAAAAATGAACTAAATAGCAAATACTCATATTATAGCATTTTATAGAATCTTTTTTTAAGCTATTTATAGAGTATTGAAATGTTCTCAGTTTTTTTTTCAGTTGAATAATGTTGATCATATTTTTATTCTTGGGAAAAAAGCTTGAAAATGTAATACAAAGTTTCTCTTAAAGTTTTCTAACAGCAGTTAAAAAAAAATTTAAATATTGAAAATACATTCTTAATTTTTATAAACGTTCCAAAATTCAATGTTCAAAATTTCAAACCCTATAATTATTACTATAGGAATAACGATTTTTTATCAAGCTATTTTAGTTATTTTGTTGTAATTCAAAAAATATTAATCATCTAGGATTGATTTCGTTATAATTTTCGGTTAATAATGAAATATTTAAAACATTTAGACTAAGTTTAAGCGATTTATACTACGAACCTATTCGTACCATTATATACGGTACGTCGCGCGTCGGTAGGTA
>NC_042493.1:125711277-125738059 GCF_005508785.2 Acyrthosiphon pisum
AGCTTTATAACAATCCATTAAAAAATATAGTGGTTGCCATTTGAAAAAAAATAAAGTTGATTTAGCTATTGGTACACCTGCGTGTTTAAAAATTTTGAAATTGTTATTAAAAAATTGCCTGTTAAATTTAAAGAAACACGTCTTTTTTCTTTTTAACGAAATTCCATGTCATCGTTCCATAATCGTTAAAAAACTCCACGTACAATGACGTAAGATACACCTGTAGAATAACTTAATAGTATGTTATCGAAAATGTCGATAATTATTAGTAAATCATTTTTTTTTTTCAGTTTTAACCGGTGACGCCGCGGGGACTGCTTTCGCATTCTTCCGCGACGCCGCCGTCGTTTATTGATAATCAATACACACCGGCCGATGGCCAAAATGGGGGTGGGCGGGACAATCATTACATTTTTACATTTACATTTTTTTGTGTTCTGCGTTTTCTGGAGCCGACCTGGTGGCCGGTTGTCTCGTTCTGGAAATCGTCCTCAGGAATCCCGCGATGCTGTGATCGTAAACACTACATACTTAATAAATTGTCTACCTATAAATGAACTACAATAAATAAAAGCCGTTTAATAAATCAAATTATCTGGATAAATAAATTCATCTGGATAACGGTGATTTTTATTTTAAAGAACTGTGCAAATTAATATTCTCTACTTATCTAGATAAGATAAAAGAATATTTATCCAGATAAACTCAACACCGTAGGGGAGGAGGAGGAGGGATAACCCGGTCACGGCTGCGCTCCCGGCATTTGATTAATATTAATCGTTTCGTCGATAGGAGCGACGCTCGGTCGGCATCGGCCGCCGCAGCAGCAGCTGCTATCGGCGGGTCATTGAACCCATGACAGAATAGTTAGGGGGCGAAGTGGTCGGTGAACACTGTAGGTAGACCTGAAAACTAATGGACGGCGCGTAGAGAGAGAGGGGGGGTCGGGGGTATCTACGATATAGAATAAAAGAGAAAGGTGAACGCGGGGGGGGGGAAATACATTGATAGGTCTATGATATGATTACTACCTTGTGTTCTTTCTCTCTTTTCTCTCTCCGTCCTTTCTTCTTTCTTACTCTTATACGACTCACGCGCATTGACGGCCGGGCGGAATGGCATCATGCGCTGTCCATTAGTTTGTGGCGAACACGATGCGTATCAAAAAGTTGCCGGCTACCAGCAGTTGTTTCGTCGTGATCACTGATTTTATAGCAATATCGTACAACGACTGGATAGCCGTCCTTGTACTGTGACCAATGTCGAAATCGGCCGCCGTTTACAGAACGGGCAATGTTTACGTTTATTTTACATTGATTTATATATATACATATATATATATATTATCTCCACACAATATTACGTGCCTACCGAGATAATATTATTTTGCAAACACTGCCCGCTTTGTAAATGGCGGTCGACTTCGATGACAAGGAGGACGCGGCCGTCCGCGGTGGTTGTATACTATACGGTCACGATCGAACGTTCGTCCGTCTACAACCACTGTGGATACCGCGAACGCGGTATATAGACGCGACCGAGCCCGGCGGTTGCCGGGCGTCGGATCGTTAAAACGACGGAAACGTTTTCTTCCGGCCCGACGATCGTCGGCTTATCACGGGAAGAACGGCCGGCGACGCGCAACCGCGATAACAGCTCCGCCGCCGCCGACGACGGAAGCCGGCCGGCGCCATTTTTCGCGTTTCGACGACGCTCTGCCGTTCGCACGTTCCGAGACCCGGACGACTGTTTCGCCGTTTGCCGATTTCGCACGTGCGGATAACGCTCACTCCGTTCTCACCAGTAAGTACCTATCGTATCGTTTTGTTTACGGACTCGTTGTGTCCAATCGCATTGTCGTTCGTCCCGATGTCGACTGGACGCGCACCGTACGAATGTAAACCGGGGCGGCCCCTACGCGATCAACAATAATATTATCGCACGATAATAACTTGATGTCTCGCGATGTCGTTGACGGTCTAGTGTTATGGATATTCAAGCATCGTACCATAATAATATATCGATGATATCTAAAATGGATGGAAATTTATTGCACGAAATCCATTATTATTGATCGTCTGGGGACCGCTTAAGGACCGAAAAGTTAGTTTACCATTTTGCACACACTGCACCGGCGTACGGGTTCGAATCCTGTACCTAAAGAGAAATCTTATTTACCTCCACCGCACACAGAGCATGTCATTATCAGTTATTAAGTTTTTAGTTATTAAAACAAATTATACACCTACACGACGGCAAAGACGTCGTTATACTCAATTTTAGTTTTTTTTTTTTTTTTTATCTTATTGTGAGAACATTGCGAAATCGTATCATCAGTCATTATTACAGCCTGTAGAGGCTTTGTATGTGACCGGGTTGAATACCTTCTCTAAACGTACACTTAATTCAAGACCAACTCTATAATTTGTTTTTACTAATACCATGTAAAAACCGTTAAGCAAAAAATAAAAGGATGATTCCCTCCTCCACGGTTCTGTCATTAATCTTAGGTAAAACCCTAACCGCAATAAAACCCTGCGTTTGCTATTCATCGCATACCAATTTAGTATTCCTACTTGTATGGTCGTTATTATTTGCATGTTTTGTGGACTTCTTGTTTTATAATAAAATTATTAGTTGTAGGTATTCATTTTTGGTTGTGATGTCATTACTTTTTCCACTACTTTTTCTTTGGCTTTTCTTTAGCTACATTATTTGTTGTTCTGTAAATATGTTATATTTAATTTCTGTTATATCTGTCTTTGGCCCCAGTAATATTATCGTTCAAAAGAATTCAATTTGTGTTGAAAGCTTAAAGAGGATGTCAGCGCACTATTTTTTTTCTCTCTCTGGCCCAGGTATATCATCACTCATCAGTATCTTGTACTATAATATTTTTAAAATTCTAAAATCACATGGATTGGATACGGTTTGTCTTACACTTGTCTTTAATTAATGTTGCATACTAATATGACAGGTTGATAACTGTTTAGGTACTATTAACTTTTATATTATGTTTTAATTACATTATTCAATATACTGACAAATCAAAAAAAAATTATATATATTATAATAAAGTAAATATAGTAAATATAGATGTTTATATAATAATATTAAGTACTAGGATTGATTTGGTTAAGTTTATATTGCCTGTAAATACTTTTTATAGCTTTCAAAAATTCAAATGCACTTGTCTTATAAATATTATAATAATACAATCTTGATTTTTTAATTCTCTGTGTAATTTAGTATATTAGTATATAACTAACACTAAGATCTTAGAAACTGAAAGCTGAGGTAATACATTAAACATTTTAAATTTTAAATTAATTTATATTCATTATAGTGGATCGTGGACCCAATAAAAGAAGAATCAAACCTCCCGATAACCCGGAATTATTGTTAGATTATTTTAGTGAAAGTTCATCCGATAGTGATTTCCATATTGAAGATCACTATGTTGATAGTGAATCGGATTCGGGAGATTCAAGTTTCATTATTGCTGATGGTATGTTGTCTGTTTGAAAAAAAATTGATTTTACAAAGTAATATCCTGTTTTTTAAATTACATGTACATTTTTAAACATTTAAATAGACACATATACTTCAAAAGATTGTGATAATCAAGAAGAAACTAAAAAAGATGATGAAAACAATGTTGGATGTAGTAATGGTAATGAGACTCCTGATTGTACAGGTATCTTCATGCCCATTGAAGATAATACTATCAAGGTAATACCTGTAACTGAGTTTTACATAATCAACTTACTATTCAAAATTAACTTATAATTTTTCAGGTGAATTTAGGAGAAATAGTAGAAAACATTCGTATTTGCAGTATTTGCTTAGGTGATGCCAGTGATGATGTGAATGAATTAATAGATTGTGATGAATGTGCTATATCAGTTCATGAAAGTAAATATCTAATAATAATATAATCATAGTAAATAACATAACATATTTTACTTTTAGGTTGTTATGGTGTTCACGATTCTGGAAGTGTAAATTCATCTATTTCATCATGTTCTACGGAACCATGGTTTTGTGAAGCTTGTAAAGCAGGAATTGAAAATCCTACTTGTGAATTATGTCCTAATTTCGGTTTGTAAAATAAATATTGTATAAACTATACGTCTACAACTTTTAAATGAATACAATGTTTTTATAGGTGGGATATTCAAGGAGACAGATTGTGGTAAATGGGTACATTTAGTATGTGCTCTGTATATACCTGGTATATGTTTTGGTGAAGTTACAACTCTCAGTAGACTTGAGTTGTTTAAAAATACTACACCTCAATGGGGAAATAAAAGTTGTACATTGTGTAAGGATTTCAGATTTAGTAGCACTGGAATGACTATTTCATGTGATGCTGGGATGTGCCGAACTAGTTTTCATGTTACATGGTATGATAAATACATATAATCGCAAATTAGACTCTTTAATTCATCATATTTTCACTATAGCTTAACACATTCAAACAAACATACACCACAACCACTATAACACTTCTAACAAACTGTTAAAATGTGTTATATTGTCATAGTTATTAGATTCCGAAATAGAAAAAAAAAAATCATTTTACAATATTGACCAGGTGTGCCCTTTTTCAACTCGAGTGCCGCATTCAAAATTTATATTTATACTGCGGGCCGTATATATGGGTTCATGATGATAAAATATACAATGATATAATATTATATCATATCAACTTGAACTTATTTATTTAAAAACAACTAATCATTTAAATGATTTACAGAAAGAAATCACAGATAAAAAACAAATTTAATACATTTTTGTTGGTCCCTTCCTGACTTACCGAAAATAAAAGTATTATCAATTTACATTATTTTCTTCTACTTACATTTGTGAACAAACATTGTCCCGTATGAATTACGCAAAATGTTCAGTAAGATTTTGTTTGACTGATGAACACTTACATTCCTTATTAAGAATTAGCGTTGCACATTTTATTCCAAATATTGAGACCGGTTAGAAAAAAACAGGCCAACATTTCACACTAATTTCTATTAAATATTCTAATATCTAATATATTTTTATCATTAAAATTAATAATCTTAAGATATTTTGTAATTCTTAAAAGCTTATCATAATAACATTTTTTTAATTATAATGATAATTTTTATTTATATCTTTAAAAATGTCCTTATTTTATAAAATGATCCTGGGCCACTTGAAATACTTCCATGGGCAGCAGGTTCGGCACGCCTGCTCTTGACTATATTATGTATTATGTACATAAAATAATCTATTTATGTGAAATGTAGTATTTACAAGTATTTCTTAATATTAATTAGTGCTCAACGAGAAGGCGGATTATCAGATTCAACAGATCCAGAAACTGACCAAACAGATCCATTTTATGCTCATTGCAAGTTGCATGTAGACAAAATAATAGTAAAGTTAGTATAATTATCTTTTAAAATGTTTGGTATTTTAGTATTTTTTTAAAATTATGTTTTCTAATTATAAAAAAAAAAAAATGAATTATAACAATTCTTTATTCAGAAATTTCTAAGTCTTTTTGTAATTATTAATTAATCTTAATATTAATAAAATATATTGTTTTATTAATTAATATGTTCTTTTTTGAATTTCTATAATAATTTCTATACTTATATATTTTTTATTTTTTAGGAAAAGGAAAAGAAATTGGGAAATCCTTCAATTAAGAACAAAGCAAATGAAATTAAAGCGTGAACAACAGTCTTCAGAAAAATCACTGTCTTGGCAACGTAATCAGCGATGGCTTAAAAAATTACAATCTAAGTATGATCAGATGAAAAAAATCAGCAAACCACTAATAACAGAATCAAGTAAGTAACTCATTATTCTTAACTTTGATCAAGTTATGTACATACTTAATTTTTTTCTTAGCATTTAAATCAAAAGTTCCTCGTTCCATTACAACATCAGCTTCATCATGTCGAGCACTTTGGTCAAAAGCAGACTTAATGGGCATAAATATGACGGCTCAAGAGACTATTGAAGGACAAATAAAAGAATTGCGTAATGTACCAAAAAAATGGAATATACCGCCTGCGTTTAGGTTTGATATTATTACTGATTTATATTTTTTCTTTGTTGATATAAATATTTCTAATTATAATTTTTAGTTTGGAATTTGTGAGTTATTTTACGGATAGAAATTTAAGGTTGACAGATCTGAAAAAGCAGCTAAAGCATTTTACTGAGCAAAACAACATACTCCGTGATAAACAAAAAATTGTGCAAGAAAAATACAATCAAGTAATACAATATTATTTAATAACATACCTACATCAAGTAATACAATATATATTTCCTATATTTTAAATCACATATTATTTTGTAGGATTCCAAAAATAATGAAATTCTAAAAAAAAAACATTTGGAACTTGAAAATATTATTAGAGTATACCATAATATAATAAATTCATGCAATCCCAATGCTAATATCATAGATGTAGATATACTTACTAGAGAAGTTCAAAACGATCATAATTCTTTTAGTGAGTTTTATTTATATTACTTTTAAATATACTAACCCTTCATTTGTAAACAAATTTTGGATATCTGTTATATTCTATTTTTATAAATTTAATTA
Organism: Acyrthosiphon pisum; assembly: GCF_005508785.2. Classification (NCBI taxonomy): domain Eukaryota; kingdom Metazoa; phylum Arthropoda; class Insecta; order Hemiptera; family Aphididae; genus Acyrthosiphon; species Acyrthosiphon pisum. The sequence continues at coordinate 125,717,885 of NC_042493.1, forward strand.
ATTTTTTATTTTATTTTACATTACTTTACAACCCGAGGTACAGTTTTCAAAAGATATTGGAACAATATAACAAACATACATTAAATATAACATTTAAGTATTATTACACATAATATTATAAAGGCTATATGACTTTTTTATCATTTGTATTTACTAACACTAACAGTTCAAATCCTACTCTTGCTTTTTTAAAGCAGGTATTGGATTCTAAATGATACATAATGATAATTTAAATACCTATTACAGGTATTAAATCTATTATGATGTTTCAAGTCCATTATGTCATAATATGGGTTATATTATGGTATATAATTAAACTCTAATATTCGGTTTTTCAGATAGTGCGGCTGCACTAGGTTTGTATAATAAATGTGGTATTTGTAGTCAAACAAATGATCAACATTTGCTGGCAAAATGTGATACATGCTTCTTATACTATCATTTGCGTTGTTTAACTCCACCACTGAGTAGAATGCCCAAGAAAACAAAATTATGTGGATGGTAAATTAAACTATTGAATATTTCAGGAAAAATGTATTAAAAGATATTATTTTACAGGCAATGCAGTGAGTGTGAAAATCCCGATCCCAATTCTGAACAACAATTAGAAGATCCAAATGCTCCTAGAAATTCAAGGTATAGCGGAAAAGGACGATCTATATCAGATAGCCATAGATCTTCATCTATTGCTAATGATGTAAGTATTAAGTTTTTAATGAAATCAAACTTTTCTAAATTAAATTAAAAATGTATGAAAACATAATAGTTACAGGAGTTAAATTTTTCATCAAAACAGAATGAAATGTCTGATGCATCAAGTAAGTTATTTAAGAGTTAAGATTAAATTATGATGGTTTATCCAAATGTGTTACAAAATGTATGTGAAACATTTTAATATAAGCTTACTGCAACGCTTTAATAATTATTTAACACGTTAAATTTATAATCTTATAAATGTTATTGTTTACCTTAAACATTTTTCAGAGAAAAAAAAACATGAACAGCACAAGGACAAATGTTCTTCAGAATTAAAAACAAAACGAGATAAGTCTCGCAAACGAAAACATAAACGTCATAGAGATTATTCAGAATTGAAGCCAACTAATAACCATCTAGCTAATGAACCACCCCAACATGCAATTAAGCTTTTTGTAAGTTTTGATAACTAAAAGAATTCCAGAATAATTTAACAGTTTTGTATTTAGATTAAATCCATACCAAGTGCTAGCGGGGTAAAGACAACATCACAATTAGTCATTGGGCCACAAACAGATAATACACATCAAACATCTATAACTAAACCAGAAAAGTGTGTGGCACCAATTAAAATCAAAAAGACATTGACAGATATTAAATTAACTGCTGTTTGCTCTACTTGTAAAGATACTGGGACAACAGACATAATGGTTCAGTAAGTTTAATTGTAGTAGTTTATTTGTAGCTATAATATGACGAAAAGAAATGATTATATTATTTATAATTTTAAATTTAGTAAAAATTGTAATGTAATGTAAAGTAGGTATATAGTTGTATTAAGAGTACGTGGTATTCGCTGTAATGTCTCCGTTTAAATAAATTATGAGCATTTTAAAATATTAATATTTTATATACTCATAACTCCCTTAAAAACTAAAATATTGTAAAAAACCAACTAGACAACACAGATGATGTTCTTACCTAAAAGTTTGATAACAGAAAATTCACTCTTATCAATTATCAAAACTAAACAACACACTATTGAAACTAGCAAATGAAAATTTGGGATGTCGTACGCAAGTAAGACTGAAACTACACGTCCTCTTAATTGTTCATATTTTTAAAAAGACTACCAATTGTATTCGTCTTTTAGTTTCTACACAATATTATGAATCGCAATCATTCTGCCAAGCTAAAATTTTTGTGAAAACTAATATTAGTATATGGTAGGGTAATTTTATTATAATTGAGTTATACGGAAATCTTTATTTTATGTTTTCTATATTTTAGTTGTTTGTTTTTAGCATTTTTCTGTCAAATGTAAAACATAATATTAATTTATGCTAAAAACATCTTTAAAATGATTAGTGTGTTTAAATTATAAGTATCACCTAATTGTTGAGACAAATTTATCTCATTATAAAATCTAAATAAAAAAAGAAGTTATAATATTATAAATAATCAAATTTTAAATTTATTTAATATTACATTTTTACAGGTGTGAAGATTGCAGTGAATATTTCCATTTTAGCTGTCTTGATCCCCCAGTGAAAAAAACACCAAAAGTGTGTGGTTACTCGTGGCACTGTCAAGACTGTGATCCAACGGTATATACATTATTTATTTAAGTATAGCATTAGTCATTACGTAGGTATACATTCTATTTTAAATAAGAATAAACCAGTTGCTAAATGGAAACTGATCTTAGTTTCAATTTGCATAAAATAAATGTAATAATAAAAGTTGCAGTGTACGTAAAGTTACTGTACTGATTATGATGACAAAATATGTTAAACTAAGTATATCCGATTATAATTGATCTGATCATACTATGTCGATTGATTTATTCTTATTAAAAACTATATATTATAATAAGTCTTGGGCTCAGAACATCATGTATCTGCATATTTATTATATAACAATTACATAAGAATTACCCATATAAAAGATTTTTTAATGGATATCTACATATTTGTATTCACATACTTTATTGTTTTTTAATGTGTTGTGTATCATTTTGATATACGGACAAATAATATTATTAATATACTGGGTAAGATAACACTATACATACGCGTACAAAGTAGGGACTGTCCACGTTGTATATTGTACTCAGCGATCGAATCGCCAGTCAGGTTTATCGTTTCACAATAAACGTTATACTATTTATTACTTTGGTTGTTGTTTCGTTTTAATATTAAGTGTACAACAAATTGGCAACAAAGATGGGATCCAATTTAATTAAAAATAAAAATTAAACGCTTATCAGTTCTCAAATTATCGGATTTTTACCAATACTTGTTACAGCCTTGCTGATTTTTATAATTTTTAAAATTATACAATTAACATTTTTATTAGTTTATAATTAATATATCATTTTATAAATTGTTTTTTCATAAGTAAGGATACGCATACTATCAATCATAAACACAAGCCGCAACTGATTTAATTACTTACATATAGAATAAGAATACATTTTTTAAGTCAATAATATAGTTAAATATTAGGCATAAATAAAGCAGACATAATTTGCATGTTTGTTATTGTTATACATATAGCTTTTAGTACTATATTAGTGGTGGTTGTATAAAATATTAACTATTATACTTAATTTAAAAGTGTAAGTATCAAATTTTTCTAAACTTTTTTATTTTTATTTTAGTTTTTATAGAAAAAAATCTTGTACATTTCTATTTCTAATCATAACTTGGGCTTAAATTGATGGGACTAGGAGGTCTAGTGAGTGGCTGAGGGTTTTTTTTTAAATAACCCAACAAATTAACAAATTTTGAAACTGAATATTTATATAGTAATTTTTTATATTTTGAACTTTATTAAATGTATATATTTTATTATATTCGTAAATTCGAGTGGTCGTTCATATTTCGGTGTGAAGTTTCTGATAATGTACACCCGTATTTCTCCACTCGAAATACGACAACAGGATAAATAGTAGATGTGACTGCAAATGTTAACTGAAAATCGTATGTATCCCAAGCTTCATTATTCCCAACAATGTATTAACTAAGTCTTAGTAATTAGCATTAAAATAATTAAAATAAAAAATTGTACGGTTTTTTCTTGGGAGGGGGGGGGGGTGTCTGTGGTTGTACTATAATATACTTGAAAGTAGTCCATGACCAAGAAAAGATTAAAAACCTACGGTCTAAATACTAAAAATTCAAATTTTTTAAATTAATTCTAAGCCATGATACCTTGTATAATCTATGATGTAATACAATAATTGTGTATTGAATACTTGGCAGATATCAATAATAGAAATTAGGATATAAACTTCAATTTAACTAATTTTTTTAATTATTTTTATAGGACAGTGACTACTAACCATAAACATATTTGGAAGCAAATTTCTACTACATATCATTCATTCTACCATCAATGAACTTAAATTATTATTTATACTCAAAATGGTTTTATAATTATTACTACCATTGTATTTGTTATTTTTTTTATCCCACATGATTAATATTATATCTTTTTTTTTTATTATTATTTAATAATAATTAAGTTTATATAATCTCTGTGTTATTAATGTAACTTCTACATTGTATTATATCTTTAAATTTAGGTTTTTCAAATAAAACAAATTAACAAAATGTGAAGCTGAGTTGTGATGTATTATGTCTAGTAGATTCTAAAAATAATATAGATATTTATACTTACAATACTGTTTTAAATTATCTTTGAAGTGGGAGACTATTAATTTCCTTTTTAAACTGTCGTTACACGTATACAAGCCATGTAATATATTCCTATCTAATATTTTTATGATGGTGGTTTAGGGGAGCGCATAAAATGTTTTACTTTCCTAATGTAATAATAATAAAATGTAAAACTATAAGTTTATTTGATTGGCTTACAGTGAATAAAAGATTTGTTTATAATGAACTTTTTTTATTTTTAATAATTATTTGCAATTTAACACATAAAAATTATATTAAACATTTAGATATTTGCATATTATTTGCAACAATATAGACGTATGTATAAACAATTATGTCCAAATATATATAGGAATATAATCTGACTGGACAGATAGGTATGTATAGGCAGTGATGTATTGCTAAAAAAAAATGTTGGTCTTTTTCTTACGCGCATAAAGGGAAAAATGGTAAAAAATTAATCGTTGTAAAAAAAAATGTATTTCTGTAAGTAGTGGATTTATGCCATATCGACAACGTGGTTTTTTCTAGGTAGGGCCAATAGGAAAAATTGTTTACATATAACACTACAACAGCTCACAGGTAATAATACCTACAGCACATCAACAATGTGTCAATGAATTAAGGGGCCTCGTTTTTTCAAAAACTACGTAGTACGTATTTCCAATTTCAATGACTTTAAGTGGTACACAGTTCTAATGATACTTGAATGTTACTCAACAATTTTAAATTAATCATTACTAATATTACAATATTAATAAATTGTTTTACCTTTAATGTAAAATTAAAAAAGTAGGCATTTGATAAGTATTTAAATATATTTTGTACCTACTTGTAATGCAATCTATTATATCAATATACAATTTTAAAAGTATTTTTTATAATATTGATAATTTTTAATAACACGGTTTCGTGGACTATTAGGTTCAGACAGGACAAGAAGAATTAACTTTTAGATAGCCAGGTAGGTACCTACGATTCTTTTCAGCTCATGATACAACGTGACCAAATGATTATGTTTAAGTTTGGTTCAGTGACTACTCTTCCTGGTCAGCTGACCCCACAACTGTCCGGCCCATCTCTTGTTGTGCAAATTAATAGGATTGCAAACGAACGGGTTTTAATGAGTTCAAAATGGGCAATTTTCAAATTGTATGCACGCGGGTCTTGTAAATGTGTGCAATTTATTGTGTAAATAAAATAGCAAAACGCTCTCGCACGCGCACCACAAAGTCACCACCTCGGCGTTGTTAGCGTGAACGGTTAACAATTTATGCTAATTTGTATGTACATTTAGTCGATCTTACCGATGGACATGGATAACGCGATAAGAATTCTGAAAACTGATTTGAATTCGTTATTACGTGTACTTGAAATGGATCGGGACACATTTTAAGATACCGTCTATTTAAATTAATTTTCAAATAATCAACTTTTAAAATTTCGTAAATTATAGATATTAAAAAAAAAAAGGAAAAATAACAAATATTTTTCAAGTGCAAATTTTAGCTTCTATAATCATAACTTTGATAATCGGGCTTTGTTCCAAGTTACTGATTACTGATAATGGCAGCAATTTCGTTAAGGCTTACAAATGTTTGGAGTTAAGCTACAAAACATCAATATAGTAGAAGTAGAAGACCTACATTTGGTCGATAACGATAACTCGGAGTCAGATTTAGAATCAAATGAAAATTATATGTTTGAAAATGTCGTAGGTCATACGATAGAAATCGAAAATACCTATATTGCCTGTACATTTTAGATGTTTTGCTCATACGCTTAATTTATGTGATACTACGGACATAAATAAAGTAATAAAAAGTTCTGTTGAATTGTCTTTAATACACGACCAAGTAATTAAAAAATGTAATATTCTTTGGAAATTAGCCGGGCGGCCAAAATCGGCTGAAGTAATTCAAAATGTATTAGGACATACACTAAGTAGACCCGGAGAAACGCGATGGAATAGTTTATACGACTCACTTCGACAAATATTAAGCATTAAAAATAATATTTTAAATTTAAACAGAATTCTAGAAATAAATAACAAAAATTGTTTACGGGAACAAGACTTTAATTACATCGAAGAACACTTAAAGTGTACAGCTCCAATTTCGGAAGCGTTAGATATAATGCAAGGTGAGGTAAATACATATTATGGTGTAGTACTACCATGTCTATTAGCGTTGAGAAGAAAAATCGAAATATTAGCAAACCCTGACCATAATACTTGGACATACTATAAATCTATAGTCAATGCATTATTAGAAAGTATTGAGAAGAGATTTGGAAATTATTTAAATTTTACTTCGCCTGAATCTCTTAATGCTGCTATAGCAGCATTGTCTTATCCACGTTTTAAAAAACGTTGGCTGACATGCGTTGAAACGGAATTTCATGACAGGCTCATATGAATTTTCAAAAAAACAGCCGATGAAATATTTATTGAAAAAAGTACAAATTTAGAATTAGAAAAATCACCTAAAAATCAAACAACTGATGACTTTTTTGACTTTGGATCTTCTACTTAGACGTTAACCGGAATACCAAAATCAGAACTAGAAGTTTTACATTACTTCGCTGATGAAGAAAATGACCTTCAACATCTAAACAAATATCCAACTATCAAACAAGTATTTATTCGTTATAATACTCCACTTCCGTCATAAGCTCCTGTAGAAAGACTCTTTTCATTTGCTACAATGACGAATCAACCAAAAAGCCATAAACTATCGGATCATTTATTTGAAAAACGTGTTGTGTTAAAGGAAAATGTATTATAAAAATGTTTCAAATTCTAAATTACTATGAATATCATATATTATCATTATTTTTATTAACATCATTGAATTATTATAATGATTGTTACTAAATAATATATACTTATTATTATACCTAATTAAATTAAGCTTATTATTTGAATTATATTGTTATCATCATCATATTATTTATTTACATTTACAATAATTTTGTTATGAAAAATAATTTTGTTTCTAAAATGCTTAGTTTTTTATAATTGTTAATTTTGTTATCATGTGTCAAATGTATTACTGTAAAATTAATTGTATACTTAATTTGTATTCTTAAATTAGATATAAAATATAATAATCATAGAAAAAATAATAAAGATTAATCATGATTACAAATTAATACATTTTGTAATCGTAATCAATACTATGATTAAATTATTACTTTAATCATTTAAAATTATTTTTAATTGCGATTAACGATTACATTAATTTTTATAGCGATTAACGATTATAAAATGTAACCGTAATCATTAATCATTAATCAGATTACAATTTGCCCTACACTGGTTCCAACCTACAAAATTTTGTCTTCTTTTAAATAAATAAAAAAAAACGTAACCCAACTATTCTAAAGGGCGCGTGAGTTTCCCCTGTCAAGGTCCACACACACTGCATTAGTCCGGACACAGTTTACCTCCAACGCGACAGCACCACCAAGACAAAAAAAATTTTACCGCCACCGCTGCAGTGTGTGGGTACTGGGCAGGTACTTTGAGATATGTTTTTGCACTAAAAACGCACCGGCTCTGACGCCTTAAATTGGCCACAATTTATCTACCCGCTTCGTATAAAATTTTTATTTACATATTACTACCCGGAGATTGGCCCCCAAATGAAATCTATATTTATAGAGTAAAGCCGGAGATTGGGCCATATATATTTATAAATGTGTGGCATATAAATATACGAATATGATATAGCGTTTATTAACTAATAATCAATATTTTTTTTCTAATATCAAATTTAAAAGGGGTACAGTCATTCAGCATTTAAGCTCAATAATTGAAATTTATGAGTTGATTTATGAGAAAATTTAATGAATCATTTATAAAAAAAATTACCTACCTCTGCGATGTCATATGATTATTGTTATTATCATTATTGTGATGGATGGTGAATGGTTATAGCATATGTTCCGTTATAAGCACGTGTGATTAGTAGGTACCTTCCTATTTATAATATAAACGTATTATTATATGTATACGTGTCATATACTATTGCAGTGATCCATAATATTACATACACTCCTACAATACTCCATATAGGTAATACACCTATCATAATATTATTACCTATTTTCAATTCGGGGTTTCCGTAAGTAGCCCATTTAGTTGTCATATATTTTGACAGTTTGTCACAGATTTTTTGAATGGTAATGCACCCCAACAAAAGAATGCAGAGTAACTTGAATGTCAAAGAGGACGTCACACTCGCACGCAGGCGAAATTTCAACTTTTGGCTTGGGGGGCTGAATATATTCAAGGCAAGCAGACTATTGCAATATACCTATAGCGTATTATTAAAATTGTACGTTCTACGTTTTTTGGGGGGGCTACGGCTAAGTTTGGGGGGAAGCTTAGTACCCCCCCCCCCACCCCCAATTTACGCCTATGCACTCGCATATGTTGTCTCTGTCTTACACACGTAGGTACGACATAGACAAAACGCTTTTGCGCAGTCTGAATAATAACTAGCTCAATGTTTTGGTGTTAGAATGAAAACACCTACTGCGAAATTAAAATATGACAAATTTAAATTTCAAAAAGTCAAAGGTATTTTAAAAATGTTGAAATTTTTTCTATTTCTAAACGATATGGTGAACGTTATATTGGGTAAAATGGAAAAAACTTAACGATTCGGCCTCAGAAGTATTGTCACAATTCAATTTTATCACGGAGGCAACTCGTCATGCGGGTGTGACGTCCTCTTAAGATAAATGAAATATGTTTAAATTTAGAAACACTTGCTAAAAAGGGTGATATATCAGGTACCTATATTATGGTATATTATAATGATTTATCGGGCAATTTACCTATAGGTAGTGAATTTTTTTCGGATAAACATAATTACGAGTAAGAATAAAATAATAATTGAAACAAAATAACGTAATGGTATGTGTTAAGGTCGAGAGGCATACAGTTTAGTAGGTACGCGCGCTGGGATATCGAGTTCTTTGCAAGCACCACTAATACCTAGGAACGTAAAATAATAATATAAAACAGCTGGATGTGTAGTGGTGTAGACTAATAGGCGAACATTGGGGGAGGGGGTGCTCGAGAGGCTATAAGCTCCCAGAAGTTCAAAGTACAGGTCTTCGCCCCCTGGCCCTCAACGTTTTAAAGTGACTAAATACACAATAATATTGTTATAAATTATAATATTGTAAAATGCATTTTCAATAACTGAATTAAAAAATAAATTATAAAACAATATTCTGTGATAAAAATTAAGTAAATTAGATTCGTAAGCTTTTACAAACTTACCATCATAACTTGGAGCGATCGTGATTAATGTAATATTAACAATAAAAACAGTATATTAACACTAAAAAAACACTGACGATTCTTGCCTGAGAATTATAATAAAAACACCGTTTACCGCGGCAACGTTTGACGACGACTATACCGCGGACCAGTACGTAGGTATACTATTATACTATAAGCCACTAAGAGGTGAATAATTTACCATACATTATAAGTTATAACACACATACAATCTCAAATCCCCGGTAATACTCCAAAAAACGATTTCTTTTACATTCCACTAAACCGTGACAATTTCGGAAGAAATTCTCCTCTAATGTCCATATTTAATAATTATCATTAATTTCGTACTTTGAAACATTCATCATTTTCATTTACGTTTAACGCATAAATGTTTATTATTCCAGTTGTACGTATATTTATTATATCAAATTACTTTTTTTGTATAACTTAGTTGATATTGTTATAAAAGCCGACTGGCGTTAATTAATAATAAAAAAACAAAAATTAATGAAATATTACAGGTATGATATAGGTACCTATTATATCAAATAAATTATGCCTCTTTAAGTAATAATAAATTAATGTTATTGTAATATATTATGTTTCTATACTCAAATAAAAACACAGAATAACAACTAATACCGACGGTCCGGTATGGTGTGTGGGGTGACCCTGTATACATTCTACATATATACATACGCTCAAAGGTGGACAAGTTAATGAAAATAATCAACTCAAGTTAAGTTCAGTTAAGAGGACACAAGATCGATAAGTTAAAAGTTAACAGTTAACAAATTATAAATTTAACTCGATAAGTTAAAACTTAAAAGTTAATATAGAAAATCATATTAACTTAACTCAGTTTAAAAAAAATTTATCTATTTTTTTTTTAAAATTAGTATGTAAATCACATAAAGAGTGAATGTGTCCTTCTAGTTTCTAATTTATAAATTATAAAAAACAATTTTATTGAACTTTTATCATAGTGTACACTGTATACCCTTTTACTTTTCTATTATTTACTAATTTAAACTATACTTATCTCAAATTAATAATTTAACAAATATATTTCTTTATATCATAATATAGCAATTGAATAATAAAAGTTATATAACATTACAACATAATAATTGTCAGTTTATAATTTAAAATGATTAATTTTTTAAAAACATTTATAATTGCAACTCGCATAATATATAATTTACAACTTAATAAAATATATGAGTATACACAAAATTATGTTATCAAGAAAAAGAACAGAAATTTTTGTGTTTTTGTATTGGATTATTTTTAATTTATACTGACATAGTAGTATTTACGTATAAACGAAAAATTTCAAAATGTTTTTAACTTGATGGATTTTTTCAAAATCAACTGAGAAAAGCTAAGTTATTTCAACTGTAAATTAAGCTAGTTAAGTTCATGAGTTGATTAGAAAATAAACTAACTAGTTAAGTTAAAAAGTTAAAAAAAAATCAACTTTTTAACTAGTTATTAACGCCACCTTTGCATGCGCTTTAGGCATATAGCTATACGCATCCCTTATACACACACAGCAACACATAAAATATAATATTATACATCTCTACGGTCAAGAAATTCGGTAAAAACAACACAATAAATTACCAGTGGTACCTAATCATATCACCTATTAATCGATGCACATCAGAAGAAGGGATCACACCAAAATCATATTATATTATAAGGACCATAATATGGAATCGACTCGTCGTCAGTGTTGTGCCAAAAAAGTTTCAATACACATTGTCTACGCCTGTCTTTCACACAAGAGGATCCAATGCACAACGTCCAGTATATGCACTCCGGCAATATTTTTTCCATTCAAAGCTAGTGCGTTTATATATGTATGTACCTATATTGAGTTATTCCAGCATTCGGCATGACTGTCTAAGTTGATTATTTTGTATTATCTGACAAATTCGCCTTGTTAATTAGGGCGGGTCCGTTTCCTCCAAAAACGAGATACCGTTTTCCTCCACTGTCCATTTTCCACCACAAAAAAAAGGTCGGTTTCTATTTTTCTCCGAATTATTTTGGACTGTAATTTTTTCTATTTTCCTCCAATATTATAGCCAGTGTTGTAGTATTACGTTCCGTCTTATAAACATGCAGAGTAAAGCTATGATCACATTTTGCGCTTATCGGTTGACGATTGGGTACACTCTGGTATCGGCTATCTACATCAGCTATCGATTAAGCCTAATAAATATACGCACATATAACATTCGGGCATATACGTATACACTTATTTATGTTATATTGTGTATCAGTTGTCACTTATTATTATGATTACACACAAAACGTTTGTTAATTCGTGATGGTTACAAATATTTTTTAGCGTATGAGTTAAAATCTGGATTATCGCGTTGGCGACGTTGCTTGACTATAGTATACTTGTATACTTGTTAAGCAGTTATATTATACACTAATAAAACTGATGAAATAGTAGCCGACGAATTACACAAAAATATACGCATCCAAATCATTTGCCATCACCAAAAAAAAAATATAAATCGATTTTTTTTGCTATGCATAAATTATTTGTATTAACTATTTCATTATTTATTGGAGGAAAATGGACAGTGGAGGAAAATGGTATCTCGTTTTTGGAGGGAAATGGCTACGGCCGTTAATTATTTTTTCACCTAACTATTTACTCTTTGAAATAATTTAAGATTCTGTGACTATCATCGTATCATAGGCCAGTTATAGTGTTATTACACAGTTACGCAATTATCTATTTAGAATATAGATAAGTATATTAATAAGTGCTCATCAACATAAATTACATTTGGTTGGCGAATTGACTATAATGCACTATTGTTACGAATGTAGGGATTTCTAAGAGCTGTGCTTAGAATATAAGTATAATAATAAGTGCTTACTAACTCGAATTACATTCGGTTGGCTAATTGACCATAATATTATGTACTCTTGCTACGGATGTAGGGATTTTGAAAGCATACGATAATAGCCACTTCCCAAATCATAGATTACAAATTCATATAATATTAGTGTTCGAATCACATCGATATTATACGTAGAACTAAACAAAAAATATCTCTTAATATACTAAGTGTTAAATATACAAATCAAGACACGTAATATACCTACATAATATATATAGATACGCCGCAGTGACTTCGAGCATCGAACTGAACCCCGTATCCACGAGTACGACTACATACTCAGGTAAATTAATTATAATATTTAGAGTAGTAGATTGATTATACGTATAGGTATATTCTTTAAACTAAAGATATAACATCACTAATCAACGTTAAATAATATCAGAACACCGATGACATAATAGGTACCCATAATAATATAATATAACACTCCCATTTTTAATATATAATTCTAACTTTTTTCCTATTTATTATTACCTCTTTCCATTCCCCTGTACCTTTTGGTATTTTTAATCTACCACAGTATCAACATACTAGGTATAAACAAACTGTCAACAACAAGAGTCTATTGATATATGCAATGTTTTTAATATGATGTCAGCTAACCATACTGGAAATGACAGCTCTGTCAGAAAGTGTCCATCTACCACAAGACAGTAACACGCAAATCCACACTATAGTGTTATTGTTGTATTAGATTTAAATGATAAATACGGTGAAACTTCCATTTAAACAAAATATTTTTGAGAACCAAACCAAATTAATAATTATAGTAAAATTTATTTAATACTGTAATCTGTTACACAAATGTTTTTTTGTTGCATATGATAGATAGTTAATAATATAGATTATTCGTTGTACGTCATACAATTCCCAAGATATAATTTTGATAAAATAAACAATAAGTGCTCAGTGAATAGAACGAACCATATGTCTTAAATTGTTAATATTGAATTGGAATGCCATATCAACATTTTTCAAATTTAATTTCTAAAGTCTGGATTTTTTTGACTCTTCTTTCTTGCCACTTGCCATTAGCCCTTATCACAAAGCTGTCTTTATCAAAATACATTGTTTCATTCCAGAAAATAATTTCTTACAAAACATACTTCATAATCTAAGACAATACCCAGTATCCGATAAAGTAAAACTTTATCTCGCTCCCCTTATCCGTGTTGTTGTGATACACACGTACCTATAATATACAGGGCCGTATTTAGGGGGCAGCTACAGGGTACTGTTGCCCCGGGCGTCCAATTTTTGACACATTTAGGGGGGTGGCCAGGCGCCGGTGTATATTATATGGATAACATTTTTTTTGGTAAGAATTTGCTTGAGTACCTATACTTGGATTTTTTACATTGCATGACTATGATACATCCATTTGACGTCATTTACTCATTTTGTCAATCAATGATAACTATTAATTGTTGTAATTTCTTTTAGGCTAAAATGCACTTAACCGCGCTCCTTACGAATTTAAAATTTAAAAGACATGTTTTTCAACGCTGATTTCGAAACTGTTTAAATTCTTTTGCGAAAACCATTATTTTGGAAGTTATAGCTATCCAAAGTTTGCGATTTTACGTTTAAAGGATTGCGCGTAACACTACATTAATGCTGCGCGGAGGAACTCGTGTATAATATAGGTATAATAAATATATAGTATAATATACTTACAAGTATGGCTTTTCAAAAAGATTGTTTAATTCTGAAGGCTACCCAAGGTGGTTTTACACAGAAAATCGGGGAACGTTTTCGAATTTTTTGTTCGAGTATATTATGTGCTTTTTAACAACCTGCTTTAATTCCAAGGCCTGTCCAAGGTGGTTTTACAAAACAAATCGAGGCATATTTTTGTTTTTTTTGTTAAAAATTTTATGGTGCTGCGCGTGGCAGTTAAGTAGCGTTACACGCATGCGCATAAACGTAAAATCGCAAACTTTGGATGGCTATAACATCCAAAATTTTGAAATTCATGAGGGGCATGGTAAAGTGCATTTGTTCCTTTTTTTATAGTGTACAATTTTATGTTGTTATACGTTTTGACAGTAATTAAAATAATGCATCATCGTGGTCTGTTTTTAATAAAATGTTCATAAATAAATAACTATAACCAAACGATTAAAAAACGGATTAATTATTTTTTTTTTTTGGGGGGGGGGGGGGGTACAAATATTGTTGACCCATGGCACAAAAATTGTAAATACGGCCCTGATAATATATTTACATATTGAATACATCGTTCGTTTATAATTGAGTTCAAATATTACATTTTTTAATGTGCAAATTAGATTAAATAGTAAATAAGTGGGCAAGTGGGTGTCGCTCTGCTGTGCAGTAAGTTACAAGTGGGTCACTGTAACGGATGGTGTTAAATTTGAATTCAATGATACAATATCATTGCATAAGAAAAATGATTCTGAGCGAACACAGTCAGTAAGCCTATGACATTACTAAGTATATTTGATGATATTATTGCAAATTAAGTAATTTATACATAAAATATTTACGTGGAACTTCCTTTTAAATTTTTAATCCTCAGCTATAAAAGTTGAACATTTTATACAATTTTTAACTACAAAATAATTATTAAATTTTAAATTTGATACATGTTGTCAAAATTCGATCTTTAAATGCTTACAAAAAATTGTGCCTATGTCTTTTTAATATTTTTCAATTGCTATTGTAAAAATATATCAGGAGCTTTGCAATAAATTTTCACTCTTTTTTACCCAAGAAATACAATTTTATTGATATTTATAGAAGAAAAAACTAAAAAATTGAAAACTGCAATGCCCGTAAACAGTTCAACGAGAGTCAAAATATTTTCAAAATTTTATGCTGTATAGAGAATGCTAATATAAACATCGAGTCAAAATTGCATGTACCTACTATGTACCGTTAATTTGTTTTAGAGTTGCATCAAAAACCAAAATAGATTTTCTCGAAAACATTATTTGCGTATAAAAATTCCCATTTTTTTTTACTTTTTACTCCCTAAAGTACCTGCAACTAGATTCACTTTACTATAAGACTAGATGCTGTTGAAGAAAATCCAAGCATTTTTACTGTTCTAAAAGGTGATGACAGACACAAAAAAAAATTAAAAAATTAATAAAAACACACATCATTGTAAAAGCAATACATTCATCATTCCACTCAGAATCTAAAACTGAAAACTGACAATGCCCGAGAACAGCTCAAAAAGAGTCAAAATATTTTTAAAATTGTATGGTGTATATAGAAAATGAAAATATAAACATTCAGTGAAACTTTCATGTGTCTACAGTTATTCGTTTTTGAATTAAAACAATATAACAAAATTGCTACATGAAAAATCGAGTGAATATCCAATATTGTAAAAATTTGAATTTCAAATGCTCATAAAAATTTAATTTGATTTGCTTGTAAACATTTTTTGTTTATAAAGGTAAACAAACTTATGAGTAATTATTGTATTACATTTTCAAATCTTAGATTTAAAAATAAAAATTTTTATGAATTCACAACTCAAAATAATTTGCTAATTTTCGTGATTTTTACGTGTATCGTCAACATTTGAACTTTAAATGCTTATAAAAAAAAACTGTGACTTAGGATTTTTAATAATTTTTAAATGTCATTGTAACAATATACTAGGAACAATATACTGCCTTGTATTAAATTTTCAAGCTTTTTTATCCAACAAATAAAATTTTATTAATATTTTTAGAAAAAAAACTAAAAAAAAATGGAAAATGAAAATGTCCGTAAAGAGCTCAAACTAAATCAAAATATTTTGAAAATTTTATGGTGTATAGAAAATGCTTAGATAAACATTCAGTCAAAATTTCATGTATCTACGGTCATTTTTTTAAAAATAAAAAAAAAAATAAAAAAAAACACACATCATTGTAAAATCAATACATTCATCGTTCCACTCAGAATCTAAAAGTTTTACTATTTTATTACTGCCGCGACATCATAAATACATTATACAACATGTTATTTGAAAATAATAGGTAATTTCATTACAATTTAAAAAGCAGGTCAGTGGATGTCGCTCTGCTATACAGTAGGTTACAGGTGGGTCACTGTATAGAGGGTCGTATTAAATTTGAATTCAATTATATCATAATATGATTGTATACGAAAACGATTCTCAGCGAAGATTTTGTCAGTCTGGATCTTTTTTATTTTAATATACCCTGTAAGTAAAATTAATATTATAATATTGTTTTTTTTTTGTTCGTTTCTGTGGTGACAAACAAATCCTATTTTTAGCGGTTTTAGGTAATTTGTTGATGGTTTTTTCCCGTGGCTTTAAAAACTATTGACAAATTTAATACAATCCATTATACAGTGACCAACTTTTAACCTATTGTTCAGCAGAGTGACAATCACTTCCTTGATTTTGAGAGATTTTCCAATGCTTTATTTCTCTTCCCGAAAACCAGGTGATTTGACTTGCGACATTTATACCATGCACCAAAGATATATTAGGTATATTAGATATATTAGATACATTAGGTTTACCTCAGGTATTAAATTTTCAAAATATTTTATATCTATTTGTTCTAGTACCAAAAAAATACGTACTTAGGTACTGATCTAATTTTAAATTTAATTAATAACTATATACTGCGAAATTATTATTTTTACCCTCGTAAAATAACGCACTTGTAGTTTGTATTCGACAAAACCAATGGTTATTTTCTAAAAAACTAAATAATAAACTTGCACGCAATAATATTTTTTGCGATCATAAAATTATATCTATAACTCTAGCACACACTATTCGAGGAGATCTAGGAAAGATTGTCGAATATATTTCATAACAAGATAGCTCATCAAAAACAAATCGAAAACAATTAATTCTTCAATAACATGTAACGAGCTGTGACTACGTAATCAATTAATATATTTAAATACGCCAGCTAGTGGCATGCATTAATAGGAAAAATATATCTAATTGCTACAAAAAACCCCGGCGGCGTGCATAGGTGAACATAATAGTAATAATACAAAGGTACCGCACGACGCGCTACGGAACACGTGATAGGTATTCCATGATAGATATGAATATTCTGGGGAAACCTAATCGCTGAGCAGTACAAAAATTATGGTTTTGAACAAAATAATATAATCCAGAAATAGTATGATTATTTGAATGACGTCCGAAATGACCTCAGGTGTATGCGGCACGTATACCATTTTTATACTAAAAGTGCCATAGTAGGGATTTAATAGAATTACCCGACGAGATACGTCGATGGACAAGTGTCCATCAGACGAGCAGCCAGCCTTCAATCGAACAGACATCTACTTCAAATACGCAGTCACATCTCGTTTACAATAATTTAAACAAAGTGAACTTAGAAATTATTATAACATTATTATACTGAATTCAAATAAACTACAAATTATTATTACTACTTCGGCTTGGTCATTCCAGTTTACATCCTACTTTGCAACTGTTGGCGGTGGCCCGTTACAATATTGGCGCTGCGGACAGGATAATCTCAAGGGATACTTAGAAGATTACGAGGACAAATACAAATTTTTTCGAAATTTTTAGAAAAAAAAATTAGAAACTTCTCCATCTTCCCAAGTCAACCAAAGGAGGAAATCTATCACTGGATCACCGTTGGGAGCATGATCATCTTCCAACAACTTCGAGACATACCTGCACAAAGTAACTATCCACTTGTTCAACTTTAAATTAAATAATAAATTTAAAAAAATAAGTTAAATAAAAATAAATGTTCTAACAACTTGTTCTTAACAATTGGAATAAAATAAAATAAATATTTTAGTGAATAGATATTTTAATTTTATTTTTCCAATTGATTAAATGATTGATTAATTATTTAATAGTTATAAATAAATAGTTGAATTTATTTAGGTTGAACAATTTAAAATTTTACGTAGTGTAATTGAATTTAGGCGTGTTTTTATAATAATAACTTTGAGAATTATTATTAAATATTTTATTAAAGGCCAAGAAGTAAGTCCTTATATTTTGTGAATTTTATTGAGACCATTGATGTCTGTGTTTTGAGATTTTTATTTTTAAAAGCCGAGAAGTAAGTCCTTATATTTGTTGAATTATTTAAGACGTTGATGTCAGTGTTGAATTTATTTTATAGGCCGTATGTAAGTCCTTCCGTGTGTTTTTTGAATTATTACGACAGTTGAAGTCGATTTTATTGAATTTGATAGGCTGAATAGTAAGTGCTAATATTTGTGAATTTATTTGAAGACAGTGAGTCTATATATTTGAATTTTATTTTGTAAGGCCGAATTAAGTACTCGAGTGAAAAAAAAAAATAATAATTAAGGAAACTATTTTAAGTTTAAGTTCAAATTTAAATCGTATTAATTTAATTAATTTAATTTAATCTATATAGTAGACAATTTAGGAAAAAATTATATTACTAATTAATTTACTTTAAATAAACAATTCAATAAATACATTTGGTTTGAATTATTGAAGCAACCGGATTAGTTTTAGATAACTAATAACAGCAGTTATTAATTATTTAATTGTTATTTGTTTGCTTGTTTATTTTAATCATTATTTATTTATTAATTGTTTACTTATACATATTATTGTTATTATATATTTAAAGAAATATTATTCACGAATCAGTTTTACGTACGATTTTACGAACCTTTAACCAATATTATTTGGTCTGGGTTACAACGGGTTGATCGCTTGTTTTTGCACATATTATTCTTTGTGAATCTGATAATAAGCCATTTGTTTATATTCGACATCAAATTATATATGTATAATTAACCGACGGAAGGGCGAGACATATTACGATAAATTGTATTGAAATATTTAACAAGTATTCCTCCTTTACTTTTTATTAGTTTTTCTGCAAAAATTAAAGGGTCGATTAACGTGTTTTGACTTGTCGCAATTGGTGGATTTGTTGACCATTCTATTTCATACTGTTTTATTCATTTTTATTTTTTTGTTTTGAACCCTATAGGATGGTTTATCACATCCACGTCTGATTACGAAGTATTACTTCATATTACGAAGCAATATTCCAGGTTTCTTTTATTGGTTTTGCGTAAAATCAAGAGAATTCATTTAATTTTAATTTAACCTATTATATTCTGTCTTATTATATTATTAAAATATGTGTGCAAATAAAATTAATTTTATCTTATTTCTTTTTCTCTTCACTTTTATCTTTCTGTTCTTAACTGTCAAATCTGAACAACTGGAATTACATTCTCACGTCGTACATAAAGAAGGTAATGGTATTACTAAGCGTAGCCTAGTAGATGCGATTGCCACTTCCGCAATCGATCCTTGCTCTGCAGTTTGTATTCTCCCAATGTGTAGTATGTACTGCCTCTATACCCAGTATATCAAGCAAAAGAAAAAACTCTGCGACAGCATTTCATATGTTGAAGTTGAATTTGGCATGTCTACTGCTGCTAATGCTGGAAGTATTTTCATGACGATAGGATCATGTACCCCAATTTGTTAACGTATTTGTTAACACCGGTAGCATTTTCTATAAATCTTATGGTATCTATGGTCTCTACAATAAAATTGAATGAG